>NC_137115.1:22348580-22426080 GCF_949357685.1 Gobio gobio | reverse complement strand
TTTTTAAAAAAATATTAAAAACTTTTGTGACCTTTTAGCTACTAATTGGAACCAGAAGGGAAGTCAATGAGTGACTTTTTGACCTTTGGGACAAAAATTTGTTCAGTAGGTCAAATATGGACTTTGTACAGCCATAATATGTAAAAAAAAAAAAAAAAAAAAAAAAAAAAAAATTTTGTAGACCTTTTAGCTTCTAATTGGAACCAGAAGGAAAGTCAATGAGTGACTTTTTGACCTTTGGGACAAACATTTGTTCAGTAGGTCAAATATGGACTTTGTACAGCCATAATATGTGAAAACAAAACAAAAACAAAAAAACAGAAAACAAAAAAAACATTTAAACCTTTTTTAGACCTGTAAGCTACTTATTGGAATCAGAAGGGAAATCAATGAATTTTTTTTTTTTTTAAATTAAAAACTTTTGTAGACCTTTTAGGTACTTATTAGAAACAGAAGGGAAGTCAATGAGTGACTTTTTGACCTTTGGGACAAAAATGTGTTCAATAGGTCAAATATGGACTTTGTACAGCCATAATATATAAAAAAAAATTTAAAAAAAAATTTAAAACTTTTGTAGACCTTTTAGGGACTTATTAGAAACAGAAGGAAAATCAATGAGTGACTTTTTGACCTTTGGGACAAAAATTTGTTCAGTAGGTCAAAAATGGACTTCTGTACAGCCATAATATGTAAAAAAAAAAAAAAAAAAAAAAAAAAAAAAAAAAAAAAAAAACTTTTGTAGACCTTTTAGGTACTTATTAGAAACAGAAGGGAAGTCAATGAGTGACTTTTTGACCTTTGGGACAAAAATGTGTTCAATAGGTCAAATATGGACTTTGTACAGCTATAATATGTAAAAACAAAACAAAAACAAAAAAACAAAAAAAACATTTAAACCTTTTTTAGACCTGTAAGCTACTTATTGGAATCAGAAGGGAAATCAATGAGTGACTTTTTGACCTTTGGAACAAAAATTTCTTCAGTAGGTCAAATATGGACTTCTGTACAGCCATAATATGTAAAAAAAATAAAAAAAAAATTAAAAACTTTTGTAAACCTTTTAGGTACTTATTAGAAACAGAAGGAAAATCAATGAGTGACTTTTTGACCTTTGGGACAAACATTTGTTCAGTAGGTCAAATATGGACTTTGTACAGCTATAATATGTAAAAACAAAACAAAAACAAAAAAACAAAAAAAACATTTAAACCTTTTTTAGACCTGTAAGCTACTTATTGGAATCAGAAGGGAAATCAATGAGTGACTTTTTGACCTTTGGAACAAAAATTTCTTCAGTAGGTCAAATATGGACTTCTGTACAGCCATATTATGTAAAATAAATAAATAAATAAATAATAATATATATAATTTAAACATTTTTTAGACCTGTAAGCTACTTATTGGAATCAGAAGGGAAAACAATGAGTGTCTTTTTGACCCCTGGGACAAAAGTATGTTCAGTAGGTCAAATATGGACTTCTGTACAGCCATAATATGTATAAAAAAAAATAAAAAAAAAATATTAAAAACTTTTGTGACCTTTTAGCTACTAATTGGAACCAGAAGGGAAGTCAATGAGTGACTTTTTGACCTTTGGGACAAAAATTTGTTCAGTGGGTCAAATATGGACTTTGTACAGCCATAATATGTAAAAAAAAAAAAAAAAAAAAAAAAAAACTTTTGTAGACCTTTTAGCTTCTAATTGGAACCAGAAGGAAAGTCAATGAGTGACTTTTTGACCTTTGGGACAAACATTTGTTCAGTAGGTCAAATATGGACTTTGTACAGCCATAATATGTGAAAACAAAACAAAAACAAAAAAACAGAAAACAAAAAAAACATTTAAACCTTTTTTAGACCTGTAAGCTACTTATTGGAATCAGAAGGGAAATCAATGAATTTTTTTTTTTCAAAAATTAAAAACTTTTGTAGACCTTTTAGGTACTTATTAGAAACAGAAGGAAAATCAATGAGTGACTTTTTGACCTTTGGGACAAAAATTTGTTCAGTAGGTCAAAAAAGGACTTCTGTACAGCCATAATATGTAAAAAAAAAAAAAAAAAAAAAAAAATTAAAAACTTTTGTAGACCTTTTAGGTACTTATTAGAAACAGAAGGGAAGTCAATGAGTGACTTTTTGACCTTTGGGACAAAAATGTGTTCAATAGGTCAAATATGGACTTTGTACAGCCATAATATGTAAAAAAAAATTTAAAAAAAATTTAAAACTTTTGTAGACCTTTTAGGGACTTATTAGAAACAGAAGGAAAATCAATGAGTGACTTTTTGACCTTTGGGACAAAAATTTGTTCAGTAGGTCAAAAATGGACTTCTGTACAGCCATAATATGTAAAAACAAAACAAAAACAAAAAAACAAAAAAAACATTTAAACCTTTTTTAGACCTGTAAGCTACTTATTGGAATCAGAAGGGAAATCAATGAGTGACTTTTTGACCTTTGGAACAAAAATTTCTTCAGTAGGTCAAATATGGACTTCTGTACAGCCATATTATGTAAAATAAATAAATAAATAAATAATAATATATATAATTTAAACGTTTTTTAGACCTGTAAGCTACTTATTGGAATCAGAAGGGAAAACAATGAGTGTCTTTTTGACCCCTGGGACAAAAGTATGTTCAGTAGGTCAAATATGGACTTCTGTACAGCCACAATATGTTAAAAAAAAAAAAAAAAAAAAAAAAATTAAAAACTTTTGTAGACCTTTTAGGTACTTATTAGAAACAGAAGGAAAATCAATGAGTGACTTTTTGACCTTTGGGACAAAAATTTGTTCAGTAGGTCAAACATGGACTTCTGTACAGCCATTACATGTAAAAAAAAAATATATATATATATATATTAAACCTTTTGTAGACCTTTTAGATACTAATTGGAACCAGATGGGAAGTCAATGAGTGACTTTTTGACCTTTGGGACAAAAATTTGTTCAGTAGGTCAAATATGGACTTTGTACAGCCATAATATGTAAAAAAAAAAAAAAAAAATTTTAAAAACTTTTGTAGACCTTTTAGCTACTAATTGGAAACAGAAGGAAAGTCAATGAGTGACTTTTTTACCTTTGGGACAAACATTTGTTCAGTAGGTCAAATATGGACTTTGTACAGCCATAATATGTAAAAACAAAACAAAAACAAAAAAACAACAAACCAAAAAAACATTTAAACCTTTTTTAGACCTGTAAGCTACTTATTGGAATCAGAAGGGAAATCAATGAGTGACTTTTTGACCTTTGGAACAAAAATTTCTTCAGTAGGTCAAATATGGACTTTGTAAAGCCATAATATGTGAAAAAAATAAAAAAAATAAAATAATGTAAAACCTTTTGTAGACCTTTTAGCTACTTATTGGAGCCAGAAGGAAAGTCAATGAGTGACTTTTTGACCTTTGGGACAAAAATTTGTTCAGAAGGTCAAATTTGGACTTCTTGTAGAGCCATTATATGTGAAAAAAATTAAAAAATAAAAATAATGTAAAACCTTTTGTAGACCTTTTAGCTACTTATTGGAACCAGAAGGAAAGTCAATGAGTGACTTTTTGACCTTTGGGACAAAAATTTGTTCAGAAGGTCTAATTTGGACTTCTTGTAGAGCCATTATATGTGAAAAAAATTTAAAAATTAAAATAATGTAAAACCTTTTGTAGACCTTTTAGCTACTTATTGGAACCTGAAGTGAAATCAATGAGTGTCTTTTTGACCTCTGGGACAAAAGTATGTTCAATAGGTCAAATATGGACTTCTGTACAGCCTTATTATGTTAAAAAAAAAAAAAAAAAATTAAACCGTTTGTAGACCTTTTAGCTACTAATTGGAACCAGAAGGAATGTCAATGAGTGACTTTTTGACCTTTGGGACAAAAATTTGTTCAGTAGGTCAAATATGGACTTCTTGCACAGCCATAATATGTAAACAAAAAAACAAAACAAAAAACAAAAAAAAAACATTGGAATAAGAAGGGAAATCAAGGAGTGACTTTTTGACCTTTGGGACAAACATTTGTTCAGTTGGTCAAATATGGACTTCTGTACAGCCATATTATGTAAAATAAATAAATAAATAAATAAAAATGTATATAATTTAAACCTTTTTTAGACCTGTAAGCTACTTATTGGAATCAGAAGGGAAATCAATCTTTTTGACCTCTGGGACAAAAGTATGTTCAGTAGGTCAAATATGGACTTCTGTACAGCCATAATATGTAAAAAAAAAAAAAAAAAAATTAAAAACTTTTGTAGACCTTTTAGCTACTAATTGGAAACAGAAGGAAAGTCAATGAGTGACTTTTTTACCTTTGGGACAAACATTTGTTCAGTAGGTCAAATATGGACTTTGTACAGCCATAATATGTAAAAACAAAACAAAAACAAAAAAACAAAAAACAAAAAAAACATTTTAACCTTTTTAGACCTGTAAGCTACTTATTGGAATCAGAAGGGAAATCAATGAGTGACTTTTTGACCTTTGGAACAAAAATTTCTTCAGTAGGTCAAATATGGACTTTGTAAAGCCATAATATGTGGAAAAAAAATAAAAAAAATAAAAATAATGTAAAACCTTTTGTAGACCTTTTAGCTACTTATTGGAACCAGAAGGAAAGTCAATGAGTGACTTTTTGACCTTTGGGACAAAAATTTGTTCAGAAGGTCTAATTTGGACTTCTTGTAGAGCCATTATATGTGAAAAAAAATTAAAAATTAAAATAATGTAAAACCTTTTGTAGACCTTTTAGCTACTTATTGGAACCTGAAGGGAAATCAATGAGTGTCTTTTTGACCTCTGGGACAAAAGTATGTTCAATAGGTCAAATATGGACTTCTGTACAGCCTTATTATGTTAAAAAAAAATATATATATATATTAAACCGTTTGTAGACCTTTTAGCTACTAATTGGAACCAGAAGGAATGTCAATGAGTGACTTTTTGAACTTTGGGACAAAAATTTGTTCAGTAGGTCAAATATGGACTTCTTGCACAGCCATAATATGTAAACAAAAAAACAAAACAAAAAACAAAAAAAAAACATTGGAATAAGAAGGGAAATCAAGGAGTGACTTTTTGACCTTTGGGACAAACATTTGTTCAGTTGGTCAAATATGGACTTCTGTACAGCCATATTATGTAAAATAAATAAATAAATAAATAAAAATATATATAATTTAAACCTTTTTTAGACCTGTAAGCTACTTATTGGAATCAGAAGGGAAATCAATCTTTTTGACCTCTGGGACAAAAGTATGTTCAGTAGGTCAAATATTGACTTCTGTACAGCCATAATATGTAAAAAAAAAAAAATATATATATATATATATATATATATATATATATATATATATATATATATATATATATATATATATATATATTAAACCTTTTGTATACCTTTTAGCTACTAATTGGAACCAGAAGGGAAGTCAATGAGTGACTTTTTGACCTTTGGGACAAACATTTGTTCAGTAGGTCAAATATGGACTTCTTGTACAGCCATAAAATGTAAAAAAAAAAAAAAAAAAAAATTTTTAGACCTGTAAGCTACTTATTGGAATCAGAAGGGAAATCAATGAGTGACTTTTTGACCTTTGGGACAAAATTTTTTTCAGTAGGTCAAATATGGACTTCTTGTACAGCCATAATATGTAAAAAAAAAAAAAAATGTTACACTTTTTTAGACCTGTAAGCTACTTATTGGAATCAGAAGGGAAATCAATGAGTGTCTTTTTGACCTCTGGGACAAAAGTATGTTCAGTAGGTCTTATATGGACTTCTGTACAGCCATATTATGTAAAATAAATAAATAAATAAATAAAAATATATATAATTTAAACCTTTTTTAGACCTGTAAGCTACTTATTGGAATCAGAAGGGAAATCAATGAGTGTCTTTTTGACCTCTGGGACAAAAGTATGTTCAGTAGGTAAAATATGGACTTCTTGTACAGCCATAAAATGTTAAAAAAAATAAAATAAAATAAAAAATAAAATAAAAAAAACTTTTTTAGACCTGTAAGCTATATATATATTAAACCTTTTGTATACCTTTTAGCTACTAATTGGAACCAGAAGGGAAGTCAATGAGTGACTTTTTGACCTTTGGGACAAACATTTGTTCAGTAGGTCAAATATGGACTTCTTGTACAGCCATAAAATGTAAAAAAAAAAAAAAAAAAAAATTTTTTAGACCTGTAAGCTACTTATTGGAATCAGAAGGGAAATCAATGAGTGACTTTTTGACCTTTGGGACAAAATTTTTTTCAGTAGGTCAAATATGGACTTCTTGTACAGCCATAATATGTAAAAAAAAAAAAAAATGTTACACTTTTTTAGACCTGTAAGCTACTTATTGGAATCAGAAGGGAAATCAATGAGTGTCTTTTTGACCTCTGGGACAAAAGTATGTTCAGTAGGTCTTATATGGACTTCTGTACAGCCATATTATGTAAAATAAATAAATAAATAAATAAAAATATATATAATTTAAACCTTTTTTAGACCTGTAAGCTACTTATTGGAATCAGAAGGGAAATCAATGAGTGTCTTTTTGACCTCTGGGACAAAAGTATGTTCAGTAGGTAAAATATGGACTTCTTGTACAGCCATAAAATGTTAAAAAAAAAAAAATAAAAAAAAAAATAAAATAAAAAAAACTTTTTTAGACCTGTAAGCTACTTATTGGAATCAGAAGGGAAATCAATGAGTGACTTTTTGACCTTTGGGACAAAAATTTGTTCAGTAGGTCAAATATGGACTTTGTACAGCCATAATATGTTAAAAAAATATATATTTAAAAAATTAAAACCTTTTGTAGACGTTTTAGCTACTAATTTGAACCAGAGGGGAAGTCAATGAGTGACTTTTTGACTTTTGGGACAAAAATTTGTTCAGTAGATCAAATATGGACTTCTTGTACAGCCATAAAATGTAAAAAAAAAAAAAAAAAAAAAAAAAAAAAAAAAAACCTTTTTTAGACCTGTAAGCTGTAGTTCAAACATGGACTTCTGTACAGCCATAATATGTAAAAAAAAAAAAAAAAAATTTAAAAACTTTTGTAGACCTTTTAGGTACTTATTGGAAAAAGAAGGAAAATCAATGAGTGACTTTTTGACCTTTGGGACAAAAATTTGTTCAGTAGGTCAAATATGGACTTCTTGTACAGCCATAATATGTAAAAAAAAAAAAAAAATGTTAAACCTTTTTTAGACCTGAAAGCTACTTATTGGAATCAGAAGTGAAATCAATGAGTGTCTTTTTGACCTCTGGGACAAAAGTATGTTCAGTAGGTCAAATATGGACTTCTGGACAGCCATATTATGTAAAATAAATAAATAAATAAATAAAAATACATATAATTTAAACCTTTTTTAGACCTGTAAGCTACTTATTGGAATCAGAAGTGTCTTTTTGACCTCTGGGACAAAAATTTGTTCAGTAGGTCAAATATGGACTTTGTACAGCCATAATATGTATTTAAAAAAAATAAAAAATAAATAAAATAAAATATTAAAACCTTTTTTAGACCTGTAAAATACGTATTGGAATCAGAAGGGAAATCAATGAGTGACTTTTTTACCTTTGGGACAAAAATATGTTCAGTAGGTCAAATATGGACTTCTTGTACATATTTTTTGTACAATTTTTTTTTTAAATTAAAACCCTTTGTAGACGTTTTAGCTACTAATTTGAACCAGAAGACAAAAATTTGTTCAGTAGGTCAAATATGGACTTTGTACAGCCATAATATGTATTTAAAAAAAAAAAATCTAAACCTTTTTTAGACCTGTAAGCTACTTATTGGAAACAGAAGGGAAATCAATGAGTGGCTATTTTTACCTTTGGGCCAAGAATATGTTTCGAAGGTCAAATATAGACTTCTGTACAGCCATAACACGTCAATTTTTTTTTAAACCTTTTGTGGAACTTTTGGCTAGTAATGGGAATAAGAAGGGAAGTCAATGAGTATGTATATTAAATTAGTGTTTATGGACTCTGGTAACAAAAATATATTTAGTAGGTCAAATATGGACTTCTTGTAGAGCCATCTCATATAAAAAAAATATTACAAAATGAAAACCTTTTGTAGACCTGTAAGCTACTAATTGAATCAGAAGGGAAGTCAATGAGTGACTTTTTTTTTTTTTTACCTTTGGGCCAAAAATATGTTCAGTAGGTTAAATATGGACTTCTGGATAGCCATAACATGTAAAAAAAAAAGTTAAAACACCTTTTGAGGAACTTTTGGCTGGTATTTGGATTCAGAAGGGAAGTCAATGAGTGTGTATAGTAAGTTAGTGTTTAAGGAGTCTTAGGCCAAAAACATGTTCAGTAGGTCAAATATGGACTTCTGTATTTTGCATTGCTTTGCATTCAAAAGATGAATTCATTGAAAAGATTAATGCTTTTGCGTTGCACTGCATACAAGAACTCGGTGTGCATTGAAGAGACAAGGGATTTTGCATTGCATCCAAGAACTCTGTGTGTATTGAAGAAATTAGTGGGTTTGCACTGCAATGCATACGAAACGCAATGTGCATTGAATGGATTAGTGATTTTGCATTGCATTGCATTCAAGAACTTGGTGTGCATGTAAGAGAATAGTGCTTTTGCATCGCAATGCATACAAAACGCATTACGCATTACGCATCACACACAATAGATTAGTGCGTTTGCATTGTATAGCATTAAAAAAACTTGTGCATTGACGAGATAAATACATTTGCATTGCATACAAGACGTGTGCATTGACGAGATTAGTGCTTTTGCATTGCATTGCATATAAGAACTTTTTGTGCATTGAAGAGAATAGTGACTTTGCATTGCATTGCATTCAAGAACTCGTTGTGCATTTAAGAAAAAAATGGTTTTACATTGCAATGCATACTAAAATCATTGTGCATTGAAGAGACAAGTGATTTTGCATTGCAATGCATACAGAACTCATTGTGAATTGAGAGATGTGCTGTTGCATCGCATATAAGAACTTGTTGTGCATTGAAGAGACAAGTGCTTTTGCTTTGCATTGCATTGCATATAAGAACTTTTTGTGCATTGAAGAGACAAGTGATTTTGCATTGCATTCAAGAACTCGGTGTACATTGAAGAGACAAGTGATTTTGTATTGCATTGCATTAAAACACTCGGTGTGCGTTGACAAGATTAGTGCGTTTGCATTGCATCGCAATAAAAAAAACTTGTACTTTGATCAGATTAGTGCTTTTGAATTGCAATGCATACAAGACTCGTTGTGTATTGAATAGATAAGTACTTTTGCATTGCATTGCATATAAGAACTTTTTGAGCATTGAAGAGAAAAGTGATTTTGTATTGCATTGCATTCAAAAACTCGGTGTGCATTGAAAGGAATAGTGGTTTTGCATTGCAATGCATACAAAATGCATTGTGCATTTAATATATTAGTGCTTTTTTGCATTGCAATGCACACTAAACACATTGTGCATTGAATAGATTAGTGCGTTTGCATTGCATAGCATTAAAAAAACTTGTGAATTGACGAGTTAGTTCTTTTGTTTTGCAATGCATACTAAACTCATTGTTCATTGAAGAAACAAGTGATTTTGCTTTGCAATGAATACAGAACTTATTGTGCTTGAGTGAGATGTGCTGTTGCATTGCATATAAGAACTTTTTGTGCATTGAAGAGACAATTTATTTTGTATTGCATTGCATTCAAACACTCGGTGTGCATTGAAGAGACAATTTATTTTGTATTGCATTGCATTCAAACACTCGGTGTGCATTGAAGAGAATAGTGATTTTGCATTGCATTGCATATAAGAACTTTTTGTGCATTGAAGAGACAAGTGATTTTGCATTGCGTTCAAGAACTCGTTGTGCATTGAAGAGAAAAGTGATTTTGTATTGCAATGCATACCAAACGCATAGTGCATTGAATAGATTAGTGCGTTTTCATTGCATCGCAATAAAAAAAACGTGTGCTTTGACCAGATTAGTGCTTTTGCATTGCAATGCATACAAGTACTCGTTGTGCATTGAAGAGAATAGTGGTTTTGCATTGCAATGCATACAAAACACATTGTGCATTGAAGAGACAAGTGATTTTGCATTGCATTCAAAAACTCGGTGTGCATTGAAGAGAATAATGGATTTTGCATTGCAATGCATACTAAACTCATTGTGCATTGAAGAGACAAGTGATTTTGGATTGCATATAAGAACTTTTTGTGCATTGAAGAGACAAGTGATTTTGCATTGCATTAAAGAACTCGGTGTGCATTGAAGAGACAAGGGATTTTGTATTGCATTCAAAATCTCGGTGTGCATTGAAGAGAATAGTGGATTTTGCATTACAATGCATACTAAACTCATTGTGCATTGAAGAGACGTGATTTTGCATTGCATATAAGAACATTTTGTGCATTGAAGAGACAAGTGATTTTGCATTGCATTCAAGAACTCGGTGTGCATTGAAGAGAATAGTGGATTTTGCATTGCAATGCATACTAAACTCATTGTGCATTGAAGAGACAAGTGATTTTGCATTGCATATAAGAACTTTTTGTGCATTGAAGAGACAAGTGATTTTGCATTGCATTAAAGAACTCGGTGTGCATTGAAGAGACAAGGGATTTTGTATTGCATTCAAAAACTCGGTGTGCATTGAAGAGAATAGTGGATTTTGCATTGCAATGCATACTAAACTCATTGTGCATTGAAGAGACAAGTGATTTTGCATTGCATTAAAGAACTCGGTGTGCATTGAAGAGACAAGTGATTTTGCATTGCATTCAAGAACTCGGTGTGCATTGAAGAGACAAGTGATTTTGCATTGCATCGCATTAAAAAACATTTGTGCATTGACGAGATTAGTGCTCTTGCATGGCATTGCATATAAGAACTTTTTGTGCATTGAATAGACTATTGATTTTGCATTGCATTCAAGAACTCGGTGTGCATTAAAGAGAATAGTGGTTTTGCATTGCAATGCATACTAAACTCATTGTGCATTGAAGAGACAAGTGGTTTTGCATTGCATATAAGAACTTTTTGTGCATTGAAGAGACAAGTGATTTTGCATTGCATTCAAGAAATCGGTGTGCATTGAAGAGACAAGTGATTTTGCATTGCATCGCAATAAAAAAAACTTGTGCTTTGACCAGATTAGTGCTTTTGCATTGCAAGCATACAATACTTTTTTTGCATTTAAGAGACAAGTGATTGCATTCAAGAACTCGTTGTGCATTGAAGAGACAAGTCATTTTGTATTAAAAAATTCGGTGTATAATGAAGAGAATAATGGATTTTGCATTGCAATGCATACTAAACTCATTGTGCATTGAAGAGACAAGTGATTTTGGATTGCATATAAGAACTTTTTGTGCATTGAAGAGACAAGTGATTTTGCATTGCATTAAAGAACTCGGTGTGCATTGAAGAGACAAGGGATTTTGTATTGCATTCAAAATCTCGGTGTGCATTGAAGAGAATAGTGGATTTTGCATTACAATGCATACTAAACTCATTGTGCATTGAAGAGACGTGATTTTGCATTGCATATAAGAACATTTTGTGCATTGAAGAGACAAGTGATTTTGCATTGCATTCAAGAACTCGGTGTGCATTGAAGAGAATAGTGGATTTTGCATTGCAATGCATACTAAACTCATTGTGCATTGAAGAGACAAGTGATTTTGCATTGCATATAAGAACTTTTTGTGCATTGAAGAGACAAGTGATTTTGCATTGCATTAAAGAACTCGGTGTGCATTGAAGAGACAAGGGATTTTGTATTGCATTCAAAAACTCGGTGTGCATTGAAGAGAATAGTGGATTTTGCATTGCAATGCATACTAAACTCATTGTGCATTGAAGAGACAAGTGATTTTGCATTGCATTAAAGAACTCGGTGTGCATTGAAGAGACAAGTGATTTTGCATTGCATTCAAGAACTCGGTGTGCATTGAAGAGACAAGTGATTTTGCATTGCATCGCATTAAAAAACATTTGTGCATTGACGAGATTAGTGCTCTTGCATGGCATTGCATATAAGAACTTTTTGTGCATTGAATAGACTATTGATTTTGCATTGCATTCAAGAACTCGGTGTGCATTAAAGAGAATAGTGGTTTTGCATTGCAATGCATACTAAACTCATTGTGCATTGAAGAGACAAGTGGTTTTGCATTGCATATAAGAACTTTTTGTGCATTGAAGAGACAAGTGATTTTGCATTGCATTCAAGAAATCGGTGTGCATTGAAGAGACAAGTGATTTTGCATTGCATCGCAATAAAAAAAACTTGTGCTTTGACCAGATTAGTGCTTTTGCATTGCAAGCATACAATACTTTTTTTGCATTTAAGAGACAAGTGATTGCATTCAAGAACTCGTTGTGCATTGAAGAGACAAGTCATTTTGTATTAAAAAATTCGGTGTATAATGAAGAGAATAGTGGTTTTGCATTGCATCGCAATAAAAAACATTTGTGCATTGACGAGATTAGTGCTCTTGCATTGCATTGCATATAAGAACTTTTTGTGCATTGAATAGACAAGTGATTTTGCATTGCATTCAAAAACTCGGTGTGCATTGAAGAGAATAGTGGATTTTGCATTGCAATGCATTCTAAACTCATTGTGCATTGAAGAGACAAGTGATTTTGCATTGCATTAAAGAACTCGGTGTGCATTGAAGAGACAAGGGATTTTGTATTGCATTCAAAAACTCGGTGTGCATTGAAGAGAATAGTGGATTTTGCATTGCAATGCATACTAAACTCATTGTGCATTGAAGAGACAAGTGATTTTGCATTTTATTCAAGAACTCGGTGTGCATTGAAGAGACAAGTGATTTTGCATTGCATCGCATTAAAAAACATTTGTGCATTGACGAGATTAGTGCTCTTGCATTGCATTGCATATAAGAACTTTTTGTGCATTGAATAGACAAGTGATTTTGCATTGCATTCAAGAACTCGGTGTGCATTAAAGAGAATAGTGATTTTGCATTGCAATGCATACTAAACTCATTGTGCATTGAAGAGACAAGTGGTTTTGCATTGCATATAAGAACTTTTTGTGCATTGAAGAGACAAGTGATTTTGCATTTTATTCAAGAACTCGGTGTGCTTTGAAGAGACAAGTGATTTTGCATTGCATCGCATTAAAAAACATTTGTGCATTGAAGAGATTAGTGCTCTTGCATTGCATTGCATATAAGAACTTTTTGTGCATTGAATAGACAAGTGATTTTGCATTGCATTCAAGAACTCGGTGTGCATTAAAGAGAATAGTGGTTTTGCATTGCAATGCATACTAACTCATTGTGCATTGAAGAGACAAGTGGTTTTGCATTGCATATAAGAACTTTTTGTGCATTGAAGAGACAAGTGATTTTGCATTGCATTCAAAAACTCGGTGTGCATTGAAGAGACAAGTGATTTTGCATTGCATCGCAATAAAAATAACTTGTGCTTTGACCAGATTAGTGCTTTTGCATTGCAAGCATACAAGACTTTTTTTGCATTGAAGAGACAAGTGATTGCATTCAAGAACTCGTTGTGCATTGAAGAGACAAGTCATTTTGTATTGCATTGCATTAAAAAATTCGGTGTTTATTGAAGAGAATAGTGGTTTTGCATTGCAATGCATACAAAACACATTGTGCATTGAATAGATTAGTGCGTTTGCATTGCATCGCAATAAAAAAAACTTGTGCTTTGACCAGATTAGTGCTTTTGCATTGCAATTCATACAATACTTTTTTTGCATTGAAGAGACAAGTGATTTTGCATTGCATTGCATTCAAGAACTCGGTGTGCATTGAAGAGACAAGTGATTTTGTATTGCATTCAAAAACTCGGTGTGCATTGAAGAGATTAGTGGATTTTGCATTGCAATGCATACTAAACTCATTGTGCATTGAACAGATAAGTGCTTTTGCAATGCATTGAATAATGAACTTTTTGTGCATTGAAGAGACAAGTGATTTTGCATTGCATTGCTTTCAAGAACTCGGTGTGCATTTAAGAGAATAGTGGTTTTGCATTGCAATGCACACAAAACACATTGTTCATTGAATAGATTAGTGCTTTTGCATTGCAATGCATACTAAACTCATTGTGCATTGAAGAGACAAGTTATTTTGCATTGCATCGCAATAAAAAAAACTTGTGCTTTGACCATATTAGTACTTTTGCATTGCAATGCATACAAGACTTTTTTTGCATTGAAGAGACAAGTGATTTTGCATTGCATTGCATTCAAGAACTCGTTGTGCATTGAAGAGACAATTTATTTTGTATTTCATTGCATTCAAACACTCGGTGTGCATTGAAGAGAATAGTGATTTTGCATTGCATTGCATATAAGAACTTTTTGTGCATTGAAGAGACAAGTGATTTTGCATTGCATTCAAGAACTCGGTGTGCATTTAAGAGAATAGTGGTTTTGCATTGCAATGCACATAAAACACATTGTTCATTGAATAGATTAGTGCGTTTGCATTGCATAGCATTTAAAAAACTTGTGAATTGACGAGATTAGTGCTTTTGTGCATTGAAGAGACAAGTGATTTTGCATTTCTTTGCATTCAAGAACTCGGTGTGCATTGAAATTATTAGTGCTGTTGCATTGCATTAGATATAAAAAAACATTTTTTGCATTGAAGAGACAAGTGATTTTGCAGTGCATAACATAACTGATAAGTGCTTTTGCATTAGCAAGTGCATGGCAACATCTGTCTATTCAAAAGGTATATCTCCTCAATGCACCTCGGAATGAGTTGTCTTGCCAGGAGTAATCCTTAATGCGGGGACGCAGATAATTATGTCCTGTTGAACATCTTTCTCACCGACGAATCCTCAAATATAAAATGTCTTATAATTCCCTTTGACTCATCATGTTAAATCAGCCGGAACGTAGTACATTATGACCAATTGAACATGTTTATGGCCGATGAGTCCTCAAATATTAAATTACTATAAATACTCATTGTCTCCTCACGTTACATCAAGCCAAACAGTCTCCTTGAACATTGACTTACTATCCATACTTTTTGACTCTAAGCATTAAATTAGTCTATATTTGACCTACTGAACTTATTTCTGGCCGAAGGGTTCACAAAAGGTTATTTTCTATATTTTCTACATATTCTCATAGACTCCTTTTGATGGTGAATCAGTAGTCCATATTTGACCCGCAGACCATATTTTTTTTCGTCCTTGAACATTGACTTACTATCCATACTCATTGACTCATTCTTATGTTACATCAGGTTCTAATGTACGGCTGTTGTAACATTGAAGTCAATGAGTAGTATTAAATCAGTTTTCAAGGACACTTTGGTAAAAAAAAAATGGACTATGGCTGATTTATCATCATAAAGAGTCTATAATTGTGTATTGAAACTTAATTTACATGTTATTGCTAAACAGAAGTCCATATTTGACCTACTGAACATGTTTCTGGCCAAGGTGTCTAAAAAGGTTTTCAACTATATACTCTCAATGATTCCTTCTCATGTTAAATCAGGCAATAGTCCATATTTGACCTACTGAACATATTTTTTGCCAAAGGGTTCACAAAGGTTTCTATTTGCTATATATTTTCATAGACCCCTTTTGATATTAAATCAGACATACAGTATACATATGAACAACTGAACAAATTTCTGGCCTCGATCCTGAACTTACTATACATACTCATTGACTTCCCTTCTGATTCCCTTTTGTGGACAAAGGGTCAAAAATGGACATATGGACTATGGAGTATCTTATGGACTGATGAATATTCAGACAGAAATATGTTCAGTAGGTCAGTAGGTGTGGTATGGCTGATTTAACATAAGGAGTCTTTGAAAATATATAGTTGAAAATATTGTGTGGACCCCTTGGCCAAAAACATATTCAGAAGGTCAAATATGGACTTCTGTACAGCCATAACATGCAAAAATAAAAACAACATTTTAAAAACCCTTTTGTAGAACTTAGGGACGAAAATATGTCAGCAGGTAAAATGTGGACTTCTGTACAGCAGTTCTGTTACATGTAAAAAATAAATAAATAAAAATAAAACCTGTGGACCTTTTAGCTACTAATTGGAATCAGAAGGGACTTTTTTGACCTTTGGGCCAAGAATATGTTCAGTAGGTCAAATATGTTCTGTACAGCCATAGCATGTAAAAAAACGTTTACAATTTTTAGACCTTTTAGCTACTAATTGGATCAAGAAGGGAAGTCAATGAGTGACTTTTTGACCTTTGGGACAAAAATGTGTTCAGTAGGTCAAATATGGACTTCTGTACAGCCATAATATGTAAAAAAATAAAAAAAAAAAAAATAAAAAAAAATTAAAACCTTTTGTAGACCTTTTAGCTACTTATTGGAACCAGAAGGAAAGTCAATGAGTGACTTTTTGACCTTTGGGACAAAAATTTGTTCAGTAGGTCAAATATGGATTTCTGTACAGCCATAATATGTAAAAAAAAAATAATAATAAAAATAAAATAAATTTAAACCTTTTGTAGACCTTTTAGCTACTTATTGGAACCAGAAGGGATGTCAATGAGTGACTTTCTGACCTTTGAACAAAAATTTGTTCATTAGGTCAAATATGGACTTTGTACAGCCATAATATGTTTAAAAAATTATAATAATAAAAAAAAAACATTTAAAACCTTTTGTAGACCTTTTAGGTACTTATTGGAACCAGAAGGAAAATCAATGAGTGACTTTTTGACCTTTGGGACAAAAATGTGTTCAGTAGGTCAAATATGGACTTTGGACAGCCATTATATGTGAATTTTTTTTTTTTTTTTTTTATAAGTTAAAACCTTTTGTACACCTTTTAGCTACTTATTGGAACCAGAAGGAAAGTCAATGAGTGACTTTTGACCTTTGGGACAAAAAATTGTTCAGTAGGTTAAATATGGACTTCTTGTACAGCCATAATATGTAAATAAAAAATAAAAAAAATTAAAACCTTTTGTAGACGTTTTAGCCATATTATGTAAAAAAAAAAAAAAAAAAAAAATTTTAAAACTTTTGTAGACCTTTTAGGTACTTATTGGAAACAGAAGGAATGTCAATGAGTGACTTTTTGACCTTTGGGACAAACATTTGTTCAGTAGGTCATATATGGACTTTGTACAGCCATACTATGTAAAAACAGAAAAAAAAAAAAAAAAAAAAAAAAAAAAAATTTAAACCTTTTTTAGACCTGTAAGCTACTTATTGGAATCAGAAGGGAAATCAATGAGTGACTTTTTGACCTTTGGAACAAACATTTCTTCAGTAGGTCAAATATGGACTTTGTACAGCCATAATATGTGAAAAAAATAAAAAATAAAAAATAATGTAAAACCTTTTGTAGACCTGTTAGCTACTTATTGGAACCAGAAGGAAAGTCAATGAGTGACTTTTTGACCTTTGGGACAAAAATTTGTTCAGAAGGTCAAATTTGGACTTCTTGTAGAGCCATTATATGTGAAAAAAATTAAAAAATAAAAATAATGTAAAACCTTTTGTAGACCTTTTAGCTACTTATTGGAATCAGAAGGGAAATCAATGAGTGTCTTTTTGACCTCTGGGACAAAAGTATGTTCAGTAGGTCAAATATGGACTTCTGTACAGCCTTATTATGTAAAAAAAAAAAAAAAAAAAAAAAAACATATTAAACCGTTTGTAGACCTTTTAGCTACTAATTGGAACCAGACGGAATGTCAATGAGTGACTTTTTGACCTTTGGGACAAACATTTGTTCAGTAGGTCAAATATGGACTTCTGTACAGCCATATTATGTAAAATAAATAAATAAAAATATATATAATTTAAACCTTTTTTAGACCTGTAAGCTACTTATTGGAATCAGAAGGGAAATCAATCTTCTTGACCTCTGGGACAAAAGTTTGTTCAGTAGGTCAAATATGGACTTCTGTACAGCCATAATATGTAAAAAAAAAAAAAAAAAAAAAAAAACATTGGAATCAGTAGGGAAATCAATGAGTGACTTTTTGAACTTTGGGACAAAAATTTGTTCAGTAAGTCAAATATGGACTTTGTACAGCCATAAAATGTAAAAAATAAATAAATAAAATAAAAAAAATTAACAAATTTTTTAGACCTTTTAGGTACTTATTAGAAACAGAAGGAAAATCAATGAGTGACTTTTTGACCTTTGGGACAAAAATTTGTTCAGTAGGTCAAACATGGACTTCTGTACAGCCATATTATGTAAAAAAAAAAAAAAAAAAAAAATTTAAAACTTTTGTAGACCTTTTAGATACTTATTGGAAACAGAAGGAAAATCAATGAGTGACTTTTTGACCTTTGGGACAAAAATTTGTTCAGTAGGTCAAACATGGACTTCTGTACAGCCATAATATGTAAAAAAATAAATAAAAATAAAATAAAAATGTAAACCTTTTGTAGACCTTTTAGCTACTAATTGGAACCAGAAGGAAAGTCAATGAGTGACTTTTTGACCTTTGGGACAAACATTTGTTCAGTAGGTCATATATGGACTTTGTACAGCCATACTATGTAAAAACAGAAAAAAAATAAAAAAAAAAAAAAAAGAAAAAAAAATGTAAACCTTTTTTAGACCTGTAAGCTACTTATTGGAATCAGAAGGGAAATCAATGAGTGACTTTTTGACCTTTGGAACAAACATTTCTTCAGTAGGTCAAATATGGACTTTGTACAGCCATAATATGTGAAAAAAATTAAAAAATAAAAATAATGTAAAACCTTTTGTATACCTTTTAGCTACTAATTGGAACCAGAAGGGAAGTCAATGAGTGACTTTTTGACCTTTGGGACAAAAATTTGTTCAGCAGGTAAAATATGGACTTTGTACAGCCATAATATGTAAAAAAAGAAAAAAAAAAAAAAAAAAAAAAAAAAAAAATTAAACCTTTTTCAGACCTGTAAGCTACTTATTGGAATCAGAAGGAAAGTCAATGAGTGAATTTTTGACCTTTGGGACAAAAATTTGTTCAGAAGGTCAAATTTGGACTTCTTGTAGAGCCATTATATGTGAAAAAAATTAAAAAATAAAAATAATGTAAAACCTTTTGTAGACCTTTTAGCTACTTATTGGAATCAGAAGGGAAATCAATGAGTGTCTTTTTGACCTCTGGGACAAAAGCATGTTCAGTAGGTCAAATATGGACTTCTGTAACGCCTTATTATGTAAAAAAACAAAAAACAAAAAAACATATTAAACCGTTTGTAGACCTTTTAGCTACTAATTGGAACCAGAAGGAATGTCAATGAGTGACTTTTTGACCTTTGGGACAAAAATTTGTTCAGTAGGTCAAACATGGACTTCTGTACAGCCATAATATGTAAAAAAAAAAAAAAAAAAAAAAAAAAAAAAAAAAAAAAAATATATATATATATATATATATATATATATATATATATATATATATATATATATATATATATATATATATATATATAAACCTTTTGTAGACCTTTTAGCTACTAATTGGAACAAGAGGGAAGTCAATGAGTTACTTTTTGACCTTTGGGACAAACATTTGTTCAGTAGGTCAAATATGGACTTTGTACAGCCATAATATGTAAAAACAGAAGAAAAAAAAAAGAAAAAATTTTTTTTTAAACCTTTTTTAGACCTGTAAGCTACTTATTGGAATCAGAAGGGAAATCAATGAGTGACTTTTTGACCTTTGGAACAAAAATTTCTTCAGTAGGTCAAATATGGACTTTGTACAGCCATAATATGTGAAAAAAATTAAAAAATAAAAATAATGTAAAACCTTTTGTAGACCTTTTAGCTACTTATTGGAACCAGAAGGAAAGTCAATGAGTGACTTTTTGACCTTTGGGACAAAAATTTGTTCAGAAGGTCAAATTTGGACTTCTTGTAGAGCCATTATATGTGAAAAAAATTAAAAAATAAAAATAATGTAAAACCTTTTGTAGACCTTTTAGCTACTTATTGGAATCAGAAGGGAAATCAATGAGTGTCTTTTTGACCTCTGGGACAAAAGCATGTTCAGTAGGTCAAATATGGACTTCTGTACAGCCTTATTATGTAAAAAAAAAAAAAAAAAAAAACATATTAAACCGTTTGTAGACCTTTTAGCTACTAATTGGAACCAGAAGGAATGTCAATGAGTGACTTTTTGACCTTTGGGACAAAAATTTGTTCAGTAGGTCAAATATCGACTTCTGTACAGCGATATTATGTAAAATAAATAAACAAATAAATAAAAATATATATAATTTAAACCTTTTTTAGACCTGTAAGCTACTTATTGGAATCAGAAGGGAAATCAATCTTCTTGACCTCTGGGACAAAAGTTTGTTCAGTAGGTCAAATATGGACTTCTGTACAGCCATAATATGTAAAAAAAAAAAAAAAAAAAAAAAAAAAAACATTGGAATCAGTAGGGAAATCAATGAGTGACTTTTTGAACTTTGGGACAAAAATTTGTTCAGTAAGTCAAATATGGACTTTGTACAGCCATAAAATGTAAAAAAAAAAAAAAAAAAAAAAAAAAATTACAAACTTTTTTAGACCTTTTAGGTACTTATTAGAAACAGAAGGAAAATCAATGAGTGACTTTTTGACCTTTGGGACAAAAATTTGTTCAGTAGGTCAAACATGGACTTCTGTACAGCCATATTATGTAAAAAAAAAAAAAAAATTAAAAACTTTTGTAGACCTTTTAGGTACTTATTGGAAACAGAAGGAAAATCAATGAGTGACTTTTTGACCTTTGGGACAAAAATTTGTTCAGTAGGTCAAACATGGACTTCTGTACAGCCATAATATGTAAAAAAATTAAAAAAAAAATTAAAATAAAAATGTAAACCTTTTGTAGACCTTTTAGCTACTAATTGGAACCAGAAGGAAAGTCAATGAGTGACTTTTTGACCTTTGGGACAAACATTTGTTCAGTAGGTCATATATGGACTTTGTACAGCCATACTATGTAAAAACAGAAAGAAAAAAAAATAATAAAATAAAAATAAAAATTTAAACCTTTTTTAGACCTGTAAGCTACTTATTGGAATCAGAAGGGAAATCAATGAGTGACTTTTTGACCTTTGGAACAAACATTTCTTCAGTAGGTCAAATATGGACTTTGTACAGCCATAATATGTGAAAAAAATAAAAAAATAAAAATAATGTAAAACCTTTTGTAGAAATGTTAGCTACTTATTGGAACCAGAAGGAAAGTCAATGAGTGACTTTTTGACCTTTGGGACAAAAATTTGTTCAGAAGGTCAAATTTGGATTCTTGTAGAGCCATTATATGTGAAAAAAATTAAAAAATAAAAATAATGTAAAACCTTTTGTAGACCTTTTAGCTACTAATTGGAACCAGAAGGAAAGTCAATGAGTTACTTTTTGACCTTTGGGACAAACATTTGTTCAGTAGGTCAAATATGGACTTTGTACAGCCATAATATGTAAAAACAGAAGAAAAAAAAAAGAAAAAAAAAATTTTTAAACCTTTTTTAGACCTGTAAGCTACTTATTGGAATCAGAAGGGAAATCAATGAGTGACTTTTTAACCTTTGGAACAAAAATTTCTTCAGTAGGTCAAATATGGACTTTGTACAGCCATAATATGTGAAAAAAATAAAAAAATAAAAATAATGTAAAACCTTTTGTAGACCTTTTAGCTACTTATTGGAACCAGAAGGAAAGTCAATGAGTGACTTTTTGACCTTTGGGACAAAAATTTGTTCAGTAGGTCAAACATGGACTTCTGTACAGCCATAATATGTAAAAAAATAAATAAAAATAAAATAAAAATGTAAACCTTTTGTAGACCTTTTAGCTACTAATTGGAACCAGAAGGAAAGTCAATGAGTGACTTTTTGACCTTTGGGACAAACATTTGTTCAGTAGGTCATATATGGACTTTGTACAGCCATACTATGTAAAAACAGAAAAAAAAAAAAAAAAAAAAAATTTTAAAATTTAAACCTTTTTTAGACCTGTAAGCTACTTATTGGAATCAGAAGGGAAATCAATGAGTGACTTTTTGACCTTTGGAACAAACATTTCTTCAGTAGGTCAAATATGGACTTTGTACAGCCATAATATGTGAAAAAAATAAAAAAATAAAAATAATGTAAAACCTTTTGTAGAAATGTTAGCTACTTATTGGAACCAGAAGGAAAGTCAATGAGTGACTTTTTGACCTTTGGGACAAAAATTTGTTCAGAAGGTCAAATTTGGATTCTTGTAGAGCCATTATATGTGAAAAAAATAAAAAAATAAAAATAATGTAAAACCTTTTGTAGACCTTTTAGCTACTAATTGGAACCAGAAGGAAAGTCAATGAGTTACTTTTTGACCTTTGGGACAAACATTTGTACAGTAGGTCAAATATGGACTTTGTACAGCCATAATATGTAAAAACAGAAGAAAAAAAAAGAAAAAAATTTTTTTTAAACCTTTTTTAGACCTGTAAGCTACTTATTGGAATCAGAAGGGAAATCAATGAGTGACTTTTTGACCTTTGGAACAAAAATTTCTTCAGTAGGTCAAATATGGACTTTGTACAGCCATAATATGTGAAAAAAAATAAAAAAATAAAAATAATGTAAAACCTTTTGTAGACCTTTTAGCTACTTATTGGAACCAGAAGGAAAGTCAATGAGTGACTTTTTGACCTTTGGGACAAAAATTTGTTCAGAAGGTCAAATTTGGACTTCTTGTAGAGCCATTATATGTGAAAAAAATTAAAAAATAAAAATAATGTAA
Source organism: Gobio gobio (assembly GCF_949357685.1). Taxonomy (NCBI): domain Eukaryota; kingdom Metazoa; phylum Chordata; class Actinopteri; order Cypriniformes; family Gobionidae; genus Gobio; species Gobio gobio. The sequence continues at coordinate 22,403,339 of NC_137115.1, read as the reverse complement.
AACCTTTTGTAGACCTTTTAGCTACTTATTGGAAACAGAAGGAAAATCAATGAGTGACTTTTTGACCTTTGGGACAAAAATTTGTTCAGTAGGTCAAACATGGACTTCTGTACAGCCATAATATGTAAAAAAATAAATAAAAATAAAATAAAAATGTAAACCTTTTGTAGACCTTTTAGCTACTAATTGGAACCAGAAGGAAAGTCAATGAGTGACTTTTTGACCTTTGGGACAAACATTTGTTCAGTAGGTCATATATGGACTTTGTACAGCCATACTATGTAAAAACAGAAAAGAAAAAAAATAATAAAATAAAAATAAAAATTTAAACCTTTTTTAGACCTGTAAGCTACTTATTGGAATCAGAAGGGAAATCAATGAGTGACTTTTTGACCTTTGGAACAAACATTTCTTCAGTAGGTCAAATATGGACTTTGTACAGCCATAATATGTGAAAAAAATAAAAAAATAAAAATAATGTAAAACCTTTTGTAGAAATGTTAGCTACTTATTGGAACCAGAAGGAAAGTCAATGAGTTACTTTTTGACCTTTGGGACAAACATTTGTACAGTAGGTCAAATATGGACTTTGTACAGCCATAATATGTAAAAACAGAAGAAAAAAAAAGAAAAAAATTTTTTTTAAACCTTTTTTAGACCTGTAAGCTACTTATTGGAATCAGAAGGGAAATCAATGAGTGACTTTTTGACCTTTGGAACAAAAATTTCTTCAGTAGGTCAAATATGGACTTTGTACAGCCATAATATGTGAAAAAAATAAAAAAATAAAAATAATGTAAAACCTTTTGTAGACCTTTTAGCTACTTATTGGAACCAGAAGGAAAGTCAATGAGTGACTTTTTGACCTTTGGGACAAAAATTTGTTCAGAAGGTCAAATTTGGACTTCTTGTAGAGCCATTATATGTGAAAAAAATTAAAAAATAAAAATAATGTAAAACCTTTTGTAGACCTTTTAGCTACTTATTGGAAACAGAAGGAAAATCAATGAGTGACTTTTTGACCTTTGGGACAAAAATTTGTTCAGTAGGTCAAACATGGACTTCTGTACAGCCATAATATGTAAAAAAATAAATAAAAATAAAATAAAAATGTAAACCTTTTGTAGACCTTTTAGCTACTAATTGGAACCAGAAGGAAAGTCAATGAGTGACTTTTTGACCTTTGGGACAAACATTTGTTCAGTAGGTCATATATGGACTTTGTACAGCCATACTATGTAAAAACAGAAAAGAAAAAAAATAATAAAATAAAAATAAAAATTTAAACCTTTTTTAGACCTGTAAGCTACTTATTGGAATCAGAAGGGAAATCAATGAGTGACTTTTTGACCTTTGGAACAAACATTTCTTCAGTAGGTCAAATATGGACTTTGTACAGCCATAATATGTGAAAAAAATAAAAAAATAAAAATAATGTAAAACCTTTTGTAGAAATGTTAGCTACTTATTGGAACCAGAAGGAAAGTCAATGAGTGACTTTTTGACCTTTGGGACAAAAATTTGTTCAGAAGGTCAAATTTGGATTCTTGTAGAGCCATTATATGTGAAAAAAATTAAAAAATAAAAATAATGTAAAACCTTTTGTAGACCTTTTAGCTACTAATTGGAACCAGAAGGAAAGTCAATGAGTTACTTTTTGACCTTTGGGACAAACATTTGTTCAGTAGGTCAAATATGGACTTTGTACAGCCATAATATGTAAAAACAGAAGAAAAAAAAAAGAAAAAAAAATTTTTTAAACCTTTTTTAGACCTGTAAGCTACTTATTGGAATCAGAAGGGAAATCAATGAGTGACTTTTTGACCTTTGGAACAAAAATTTCTTCAGTAGGTCAAATATGGACTTTGTACAGCCATAATATGTGAAAAAAATAAAAAAATAAAAATAATGTAAAACCTTTTGTAGACCTTTTAGCTACTTATTGGAACCAGAAGGAAAGTCAATGAGTGACTTTTTGACCTTTGGGACAAAAATTTGTTCAGAAGGTCAAATTTGGACTTCTTGTAGAGCCATTATATGTGAAAAAAATTAAAAAATAAAAATAATGTAAAACCTTTTGTAGACCTTTAGCTACTTATTGGAATCAGAAGGGAAATCAATGAGTGTCTTTTTGACCTCTGGGACAAAAGTATGTTCAGTAGGTCAAATATGGACTTCTGTACAGCCTTATTATGTAAAAAAACAAAACAAAAAAAAAACATATTAAACCGTTTGTAGACCTTTTAGCTACTAATTGGAACCAGAAGGAATGTCAATGAGTGACTTTTTGACCTTTGGGACAAAAATTTGTTCAGTAGGTCAAATATCGACTTCTGTACAGCCATATTATGTAAAATAAATAAACAAATAAATAAAAATATATATAATTTAAACCTTTTTTAGACCTGTAAGCTACTTATTGGAATCAGAAGGGAAATCAATCTTCTTGACCTCTGGGACAAAAGTTTGTTCAGTAGGTCAAATATGGACTTCTGTACAGCCATAATATGTAAAAAAAAAAAAAAAAAAAACATTGGAATCAGTAGGGAAATCAATGAGTGACTTTTTGAACTTTGGGACATAAATTTGTTCAGTAAGTCAAATATGGACTTTGTACAGCCATAAAATGTAAAAAAAAAAAAAAAAAAAAAAAAAAAAAAATTAAAAACTTTTTTAGACCTTTTAGGTACTTATTAGAAACAGAAGGAAAATCAATGAGTGACTTTTTGACCTTTGGGACAAACATTTGTTCAGTAGGTCAAACATGGACTTCTGTACAGCCATAATATGTAAAAAAATAAATAAAAATAAAATAAAAATGTAAACCTTTTGTAGACCTTTTAGCTACTAATTGGAACCAGAAGGAAAGTCAATGAATGACTTTTTGACCTTTGGGACAAACATTTGTTCAGTAGGTCATATATGGACTTTGTACAGCCATACTATGTAAAAACAGAAAAAAATAAAAAAAATAAAATAAAAATAAAAATTTAAACCTTTTTTAGACCTGTAAGCTACTTATTGGAATCAGAAGGGAAATCAATGAGTGACTTTTTGACCTTTGGAACAAACATTTCTTCAGTAGGTCAAATATGGACTTTGTACAGCCATAATATGTGAAAAAAATAAAAAAATAAAAATAATGTAAAACCTTTTGTAGAAATGTTAGCTACTTATTGAAACCAGAAGGAAAGTCAATGAGTGACTTTTTGACCTTTGGGACAAAAATTTGTTCAGAAGGTCAAATTTGGATTCTTGTAGAGCCATTATATGTGAAAAAAATTAAAAAATAAAAATAATGTAAAACCTTTTGTAGACCTTTTAGCTACTTATTGGAATCAGAAGGGAAATCAATGAGTGTCTTTTTGACCTCTGGGACAAAAGTATGTTCAGTAGGTCAAATATGGACTTCTGTACAGCCTTATTATGTAAAAAAAACAAAAAAAAACAAAAAACATATTAAACCGTTTGTAGACCTTTTAGCTACTAATTGGAACCATAAGGAATGTCAATGAGTGACTTTTTGACCTTTGGGACAAACATTTGTTCAGTAGGTCAAATATGGACTTCTGTACAGCCATATTATGTAAAATAAATAAATAAAAATATATATAATTTAAACCCTTTTTAGACCTGTAAGCTACTTATTGGAATCAGAAGGGAAATCAATCTTCTTGACCTCTGGGACAAAAGTTTGTTCAGTAGGTCAGATATGGACTTCTGTACAGCCATAATATGTAAAAAAAAAAAAAAAAATAAAAAAAAAAAATATATATATATATATATATATATATATATATATATATATATATTAAACCTTTTGTAGACCTTTTAGCTACTAATTGGAACCAGAAGGGAAGTCAATGAGTGACTTTTTGACCTTTGGGACAAAAATTTGCTCAGTAGGTCAAATATGGACTTTGTACAGCCATAATATGTTAAAAAAAATATGTTTAAAAAAATTAAAACCTTTTTTAGACGTTTTAGCTACTAATTGGAACCAGAAGGGAAGTCAATGAGTGACTTTTTGACCTTTGGGACAAAAATTTGTTCAGTAGGTCAAATATGGACTTTGTACAGCCATAATATGTTAAAACAAAAAATATCAAAAAAAATTAAACCTTTTGTAGACGTTTTAGCTACTAATTGGAACCAGAAGGGATGTCAATGAGTGACTTTCTGACCTTTGGAACAAAAATTTGTTCAGTAGGTCAAATATGGACTTTGTACAGCCATAATATGTTTAAAAAAATAATAATAAAAAAAAACAATTAAAACCTTTTGTAGACGTTTTAGCTGCTAATTGGAACCAGAAGGGATGTCAATGAGTGACTTTCTGACCTTTGGAACAAAAATTTGTTCAGCAGGTCAAATATGGACTTTGTACAGCCATAATATGTGAAAAAAAATTAAAACCTTTTGTAGACCTTTTAGCTACTTATTGGAACCAGAAGGAAAGTCAATGAGTGACTTTTTGACCTTTGGGACAAAAATTTGTTCAGTAGGTCAAATATGGACTTCTTGTAAAGCCATAATATGTATAAAAAAAAACAAAAAAACAAACAAACAAAAAACATTTAAACCTTTTTTAGACCTGTAAGCTACTTATTGGAATCAGAAGGGAAATCAATGAGTGACTTTTTGACCTTTGGAACAAAAATTTCTTCAGTAGGTCAAATATGGACTTTTTACAGCCATAATATGTGAAAAAAATAAAAAAAATAAAAATAATGTAAAACCTTTTGTAGACCTTTTAGCTACTTATTGGAACCAGAAGGAAAGTCAATGAGTGACTTTTTGACCTTTGGGACAAAAATTTGTTCAGAAGGTCAAATTTGGACTTCTTGTAGAGCCATTATATGTGAAAAAAATTAAAAAATTAAAATAATGTAAAACCTTTTGTAGACCTTTTAGCTACTAATTGGAACCAGAAGGGAAGTCAATGAGTGACATTTTGACCTTTGGGACAAAAATTTGTTCAGTAGGTCAAATATGGACTTTGTACAGCCATAATATGTTTAAAATAATAATAATAAAAAAAAAACAATTAAAACCTTTTGTAGACCTTTTAGGTACTTATTGGAACCAGAAGGAAAGTCAATGAGTGACTTTTTGTCCTTTGGGACAAAAATTTGTTCAGTACATCAAATATGGACTTCTTGTACAGCCATAAAATGTAAAAAATAAATAAATAAATAAATAAATAAAAAACCTTTTTTAGACCTGTAAGCTACTTATTGGAATCAGAAGGGAAATCAATGAGTGTCTTTTTGACCTCTGGGACAAAAGTATGTTCAGTAGGTCAAATATGGACTTCTGTACAGCCATATTATGTAAAATAAATAAATAAATAAATAAAAATGTATATAATTTAAACCTTTTGTATACCTTTTAGCTACTAATTGGAACCAGAAGGGAAGTCAATGAGTGACTTTTGACCTTTGGGACAAAAATTTGTTCAGCAGGTAAAATATGGACTTTGTACAGCCATAATATGTAAAAACAGAAAAAAAAAAAAAAAAAAAAAAAAAAAAAAAAAATTAAACCTTTTTTAGACCTGTAAGCTACTTATTGGAATCAGAAGGGAAATCAATGAGTGACTTTTTGACCTTTGGAACAAAAATTTCTTCAGTAGGTCAAATATGGACTTTGTACAGCCATTATATGTGAAAAAAATTAAAAAATAAAAATAATGTAAAACCTTTTGTAGACCTTTTAGCTACTTATTGGAATCAGAAGGGAAATCAATGAGTGACTTTTTGACCTTTGGGACAAAAATTTGTTCAGTAGGTCAAACATGGACTTCTGTACAGCCATAATATGTAAAAAAAAAAAAAAAAATATATATATATATATATATATATTAAAACTTTTGTAGACCTTTTAGCTACTAATTGGAACCAGAAGGGAAGTCAATGAGTGACTTTTTGACCTTTGGGACAAAAATTTGTTCAGTAGGTCAAATATGGACTTTGTACAGCCATAATATGTAAAAAAAAAATAAAAAAAATTACAACCTTTTATAGACGTTTTAGCTACTAATTGGAACCAGAAGGGATGTCAATGAGTGACTTTCTGACCTTTGGAACAAAAATTTGTTCAGTAGGTCAAATATGGACTTCTTGTACAGCCATAATATGTAAAAAAAAAAAAAAAAAAACTTGTTTAGACCTGTAAGCTATTTACTGGAAACAGAAGGGAAGTCAATGAGTGACTTTTTGACCTTTGGGACAAAAATTTGTTCAGTAGGTCAAACGTGGACTTCTGTACAGCCATAATATGTAAAAAAAAAAATAAAAATAAAATAAAAATGTAAACTTTTTGTAGACCTTTTAGCTACTAATTGGAACCAGAAGGAAAGTCAATGAGTTACTTTTTGACCTTTGGGACAAACATTTGTTCAGTAGGTCAAATATGGACTTTGTACAGCCATAATATGTAAAAACAGAAAAAAAAAAATAAATAAATAAATAAATAAATAATTTAAACCTTTTTTAGACCTGTAAGCTACTTATTGGAATCAGAAGGGAAATCAATGAGTGACTTTTTGACCTTTGGGACAAACATTTGTTCAGTAGGTCAAATATCGACTTCTGTACAGCCATATTATGTAAAATAAATAAACAAATAAATAAAAAATATATAATTTAAACCTTTTTTAGACCTGTAAGCTACTTATTGGAATCAGAAGGGAAATCAATGAGTGACTTTTTGACCTTTGGAGCAAACATTTCTTCAGTAGGTCAAATATGGACTTTGTACAGCCATAATATGTGAAAAAAATTAAAAAATAAAAATCATATTATACCGTTTGTAGACCTTTTAGCTACTAATTGGAACCAGAAGGAATGTCAATGAGTGACTTTTTGACCTTTGGGACAAACATTTGTTCAGTGGGTCAAATATGGACTTCTGTACAGCCATATTATGTAAAATAAATAAATAAAAATATATATAATTTAAACCTTTTTTAGACCTGTAAGCTACTTATTGGAATCAGAAGGGAAATCAATCTTCTTGACCTCTGGGACAAAAGTTTGTTCAGTAGGTCAAATATGGACTTCTGTACAGCCATAATATGTAAAAAAATAAATAAAAATAAAATAAAAATGTAAACCTTTTGTAGACCTTTTAGCTACTAATTGGAACCAGAAGGAAAGTCAATGAGTTACTTTTTGACCTTTGGGACAAACATTTGTTCAGTAGGTCAAATATGGACTTTGTACAGCCATAATATGTAAAAAAAAAAAAAAAAAAAAAAAAATGTAAACCTTTTTTAGACCTGTAAGCTACTTATTGGAATCAGAAGGGAAATCAATGAGTGACTTTTTGACCTTTGGGACAAACATTTGTTCAGTAGGTCATATATGGACTTTGTACAGCCATACTATGTAAAAACAGAAAAAAAAAAAAAAAAAAAAAAAAAATTTAAAATTTAAACCTTTTTTAGACCTGTAAGCTACTTATTGGAATCAGAAGGGAAATCAATGAGTGACTTTTTGACCTTTGGAACAAACATTTCTTCAGTAGGTCAAATATGGACTTTGTACAGCCATAATATGTGAAAAAAATAAAAAAATAAAAATAATGTAAAACCTTTTGTAGAAATGTTAGCTACTTATTGGAACCAGAAGGAAAGTCAATGAGTGACTTTTTGACCTTTGGGACAAAAATTTGTTCAGAAGGTCAAATTTGGATTCTTGTAGAGCCATTATATGTGAAAAAAATAAAAAAATAAAAATAATGTAAAACCTTTTGTAGACCTTTTAGCTACTAATTGGAACCAGAAGGAAAGTCAATGAGTTACTTTTTGACCTTTGGGACAAACATTTGTACAGTAGGTCAAATATGGACTTTGTACAGCCATAATATGTAAAAACAGAAGAAAAAAAAAAGAAAAAATTTTTTTTTAAACCTTTTTTAGACCTGTAAGCTACTTATTGGAATCAGAAGGGAAATCAATGAGTGACTTTTTGACCTTTGGAACAAAAATTTCTTCAGTAGGTCAAATATGGACTTTGTACAGCCATAATATGTGAAAAAAATAAAAAAATAAAAATAATGTAAAACCTTTTGTAGACCTTTTAGCTACTTATTGGAACCAGAAGGAAAGTCAATGAGTGACTTTTTGACCTTTGGGACAAAAATTTGTTCAGAAGGTCAAATTTGGACTTCTTGTAGAGCCATTATATGTGAAAAAAATTAAAAAATAAAAATAATGTAAAACCTTTTGTAGACCTTTTAGCTACTTATTGGAAACAGAAGGAAAATCAATGAGTGACTTTTTGACCTTTGGGACAAAAATTTGTTCAGTAGGTCAAACATGGACTTCTGTACAGCCATAATATGTAAAAAAATAAATAAAAATAAAATAAAAATGTAAACCTTTTGTAGACCTTTTAGCTACTAATTGGAACCAGAAGGAAAGTCAATGAGTGACTTTTTGACCTTTGGGACAAACATTTGTTCAGTAGGTCATATATGGACTTTGTACAGCCATACTATGTAAAAACAGAAAAGAAAAAAAATAATAAAATAAAAAATAAAAATTTAAACCTTTTTTAGACCTGTAAGCTACTTATTGGAATCAGAAGGGAAATCAATGAGTGACTTTTTGACCTTTGGAACAAACATTTCTTCAGTAGGTCAAATATGGACTTTGTACAGCCATAATATGTGAAAAAAATAAAAAAATAAAAATAATGTAAAACCTTTTGTAGAAATGTTAGCTACTTATTGGAACCAGAAGGAAAGTCAATGAGTGACTTTTTGACCTTTGGGACAAAAATTTGTTCAGAAGGTCAAATTTGGATTCTTGTAGAGCCATTATATGTGAAAAAAATTAAAAAATAAAAATAATGTAAAACCTTTTGTAGACCTTTTAGCTACTAATTGGAACCAGAAGGAAAGTCAATGAGTTACTTTTTGACCTTTGGGACAAACATTTGTTCAGTAGGTCAAATATGGACTTTGTACAGCCATAATATGTAAAAACAGAAGAAAAAAAAAAGAAAAAAAAATTTTTTAAACCTTTTTTAGACCTGTAAGCTACTTATTGGAATCAGAAGGGAAATCAATGAGTGACTTTTTGACCTTTGGAACAAAAATTTCTTCAGTAGGTCAAATATGGACTTTGTACAGCCATAATATGTGAAAAAAATAAAAAAATAAAAATAATGTAAAACCTTTTGTAGACCTTTTAGCTACTTATTGGAACCAGAAGGAAAGTCAATGAGTGACTTTTTGACCTTTGGGACAAAAATTTGTTCAGAAGGTCAAATTTGGACTTCTTGTAGAGCCATTATATGTGAAAAAAATTAAAAAATAAAAATAATGTAAAACCTTTTGTAGACCTTTAGCTACTTATTGGAATCAGAAGGGAAATCAATGAGTGTCTTTTTGACCTCTGGGACAAAAGTATGTTCAGTAGGTCAAATATGGACTTCTGTACAGCCTTATTATGTAAAAAAACAAAACAAAAAAAAAACATATTAAACCGTTTGTAGACCTTTTAGCTACTAATTGGAACCAGAAGGAATGTCAATGAGTGACTTTTTGACCTTTGGGACAAAAATTTGTTCAGTAGGTCAAATATCGACTTCTGTACAGCCATATTATGTAAAATAAATAAACAAATAAATAAAAATATATATAATTTAAACCTTTTTTAGACCTGTAAGCTACTTATTGGAATCAGAAGGGAAATCAATCTTCTTGACCTCTGGGACAAAAGTTTGTTCAGTAGGTCAAATATGGACTTCTGTACAGCCATAATATGTAAAAAAAAAAAAAAAAAAAACATTGGAATCAGTAGGGAAATCAATGAGTGACTTTTTGAACTTTGGGACATAAATTTGTTCAGTAAGTCAAATATGGACTTTGTACAGCCATAAAATGTAAAAAAAAAAAAAAAAAAAAAAAAAAAAAAAATTAAAAACTTTTTTAGACCTTTTAGGTACTTATTAGAAACAGAAGGAAAATCAATGAGTGACTTTTTGACCTTTGGGACAAACATTTGTTCAGTAGGTCAAACATGGACTTCTGTACAGCCATAATATGTAAAAAAATAAATAAAAATAAAATAAAAATGTAAACCTTTTGTAGACCTTTTAGCTACTAATTGGAACCAGAAGGAAAGTCAATGAATGACTTTTTGACCTTTGGGACAAACATTTGTTCAGTAGGTCATATATGGACTTTGTACAGCCATACTATGTAAAAACAGAAAAAAATAAAAAAAATAAAATAAAAATAAAAATTTAAACCTTTTTTAGACCTGTAAGCTACTTATTGGAATCAGAAGGGAAATCAATGAGTGACTTTTTGACCTTTGGAACAAACATTTCTTCAGTAGGTCAAATATGGACTTTGTACAGCCATAATATGTGAAAAAAATAAAAAAATAAAAATAATGTAAAACCTTTTGTAGAAATGTTAGCTACTTATTGAAACCAGAAGGAAAGTCAATGAGTGACTTTTTGACCTTTGGGACAAAAATTTGTTCAGAAGGTCAAATTTGGATTCTTGTAGAGCCATTATATGTGAAAAAAATTAAAAAATAAAAATAATGTAAAACCTTTTGTAGACCTTTTAGCTACTTATTGGAATCAGAAGGGAAATCAATGAGTGTCTTTTTGACCTCTGGGACAAAAGTATGTTCAGTAGGTCAAATATGGACTTCTGTACAGCCTTATTATGTAAAAAAAACAAAAAAAAACAAAAAACATATTAAACCGTTTGTAGACCTTTTAGCTACTAATTGGAACCATAAGGAATGTCAATGAGTGACTTTTTGACCTTTGGGACAAACATTTGTTCAGTAGGTCAAATATGGACTTCTGTACAGCCATATTATGTAAAATAAATAAATAAAAATATATATAATTTAAACCCTTTTTAGACCTGTAAGCTACTTATTGGAATCAGAAGGGAAATCAATCTTCTTGACCTCTGGGACAAAAGTTTGTTCAGTAGGTCAGATATGGACTTCTGTACAGCCATAATATGTAAAAAAAAAAAAAAAAAAAAAAAAAATATATATATATATATATATATATATTAAACCTTTTGTAGACCTTTTAGCTACTTATTGGAATCAGAAGGGAAATCAATGAGTGTCTTTTTGACCTCTGGGACAAAAGTATGTTCAGTAGGTCAAATATGGACTTCTGTACAGCCTTATTATGTAAAAAAAACAAAAAAAAACAAAAAACATATTAAACCGTTTGTAGACCTTTTAGCTACTAATTGGAACCATAAGGAATGTCAATGAGTGACTTTTTGACCTTTGGGACAAACATTTGTTCAGTAGGTCAAATATGGACTTCTGTACAGCCATATTATGTAAAATAAATAAATAAAAATATATATAATTTAAACCCTTTTTAGACCTGTAAGCTACTTATTGGAATCAGAAGGGAAATCAATCTTCTTGACCTCTGGGACAAAAGTTTGTTCAGTAGGTCAGATATGGACTTCTGTACAGCCATAATATGTAAAAAAAAAAAAAAAAAAAAAAAAAATATATATATATATATATATATATATTAAACCTTTTGTAGACCTTTTAGCTACTAATTGGAACCAGAAGGGAAGTCAATGAGTGACTTTTTGACCTTTGGGACAAAAATTTGCTCAGTAGGTCAAATATGGACTTTGTACAGCCATAATATGTTAAAAAAAATATGTTTAAAAAAATTAAAACCTTTTTTAGACGTTTTAGCTACTAATTGGAACCAGAAGGGAAGTCAATGAGTGACTTTTTGACCTTTGGGACAAAAATTTGTTCAGTAGGTCAAATATGGACTTTGTACAGCCATAATATGTTAAAACAAAAAATATCAAAAAAAATTAAACCTTTTGTAGACGTTTTAGCTACTAATTGGAACCAGAAGGGATGTCAATGAGTGACTTTCTGACCTTTGGAACAAAAATTTGTTCAGTAGGTCAAATATGGACTTTGTACAGCCATAATATGTTTAAAAAAATAATAATAAAAAAAAACAATTAAAACCTTTTGTAGACGTTTTAGCTGCTAATTGGAACCAGAAGGGATGTCAATGAGTGACTTTCTGACCTTTGGAACAAAAATTTGTTCAGCAGGTCAAATATGGACTTTGTACAGCCATAATATGTGAAAAAAAATTAAAACCTTTTGTAGACCTTTTAGCTACTTATTGGAACCAGAAGGAAAGTCAATGAGTGACTTTTTGACCTTTGGGACAAAAATTTGTTCAGTAGGTCAAATATGGACTTCTTGTACAGCCATAATATGTATAAAAAAAAACAAAAAAACAAACAAACAAAAAACATTTAAACCTTTTTTAGACCTGTAAGCTACTTATTGGAATCAGAAGGGAAATCAATGAGTGACTTTTTGACCTTTGGAACAAAAATTTCTTCAGTAGGTCAAATATGGACTTTGTACAGCCATAATATGTGAAAAAAATAAAAAAAATAAAAATAATGTAAAACCTTTTGTAGACCTTTTAGCTACTTATTGGAACCAGAAGGAAAGTCAATGAGTGACTTTTTGACCTTTGGGACAAAAATTTGTTCAGAAGGTCAAATTTGGACTTCTTGTAGAGCCATTATATGTGAAAAAAATTAAAAAATTAAAATAATGTAAAACCTTTTGTAGACCTTTTAGCTACTAATTGGAACCAGAAGGGAAGTCAATGAGTGACATTTTGACCTTTGGGACAAAAATTTGTTCAGTAGGTCAAATATGGACTTTGTACAGCCATAATATGTTTAAAATAATAATAATAAAAAAAAAACAATTAAAACCTTTTGTAGACCTTTTAGGTACTTATTGGAACCAGAAGGAAAGTCAATGAGTGACTTTTTGACCTTTGGGACAAAAATTTGTTCAGTACATCAAATATGGACTTCTTGTACAGCCATAAAATGTAAAAAATAAATAAATAAATAAATAAATAAAAAACCTTTTTTAGACCTGTAAGCTACTTATTGGAATCAGAAGGGAAATCAATGAGTGTCTTTTTGACCTCTGGGACAAAAGTATGTTCAGTAGGTCAAATATGGACTTCTGTACAGCCATATTATGTAAAATAAATAAATAAATAAATAAAAATGTATATAATTTAAACCTTTTGTATACCTTTTAGCTACTAATTGGAACCAGAAGGGAAGTCAATGAGTGACTTTTGACCTTTGGGACAAAAATTTGTTCAGCAGGTAAAATATGGACTTTGTACAGCCATAATATGTAAAAACAGAAAACAAAACAAAAAAAAAAAACAAAACAAAAAAAATTAAACCTTTTTTAGACCTGTAAGCTACTTATTGGAATCAGAAGGGAAATCAATGAGTGACTTTTTGACCTTTGGAACAAAAATTTCTTCAGTAGGTCAAATATGGACTTTGTACAGCCATTATATGTGAAAAAAATTAAAAAATAAAAATAATGTAAAACCTTTTGTAGACCTTTTAGCTACTTATTGGAATCAGAAGGGAAATCAATGAGTGACTTTTTGACCTTTGGGACAAAAATTTGTTCAGTAGGTCAAACATGGACTTCTGTACAGCCATAATATGTAAAAAAAAAAAAATATATATATATATATATATATATATTAAAACTTTTGTAGACCTTTTAGCTACTAATTGGAACCAGAAGGGAAGTCAATGAGTGACTTTTTGACCTTTGGGACAAAAATTTGTTCAGTAGGTCAAATATGGACTTTGTACAGCCATAATATGTAAAAAAAAAATAAAAAAAATTACAACCTTTTATAGACGTTTTAGCTACTAATTGGAACCAGAAGGGATGTCAATGAGTGACTTTCTGACCTTTGGAACAAAAATTTGTTCAGTAGGTCAAATATGGACTTCTTGTACAGCCATAATATGTAAAAAAAAAAAAAAAAAAACTTGTTTAGACCTGTAAGCTATTTACTGGAAACAGAAGGGAAGTCAATGAGTGACTTTTTGACCTTTGGGACAAAAATTTGTTCAGTAGGTCAAACGTGGACTTCTGTACAGCCATAATATGTAAAAAAATTAATAAAAATAAAATAAAAATGTAAACTTTTTGTAGACCTTTTAGCTACTAATTGGAACCAGAAGGAAAGTCAATGAGTTACTTTTTGACCTTTGGGACAAACATTTGTTCAGTAGGTCAAATATGGACTTTGTACAGCCATAATATGTAAAAACAGAAAAAAATAAATAAATAAATAAATAAATAAATAATTTAAACCTTTTTTAGACCTGTAAGCTACTTATTGGAATCAGAAGGGAAATCAATGAGTGACTTTTTGACCTTTGGGACAAACATTTGTTCAGTAGGTCAAATATCGACTTCTGTACAGCCATATTATGTAAAATAAATAAACAAATAAATAAAAAATATATAATTTAAACCTTTTTTAGACCTGTAAGCTACTTATTGGAATCAGAAGGGAAATCAATGAGTGACTTTTTGACCTTTGGAACAAACATTTCTTCAGTAGGTCAAATATGGACTTTGTACAGCCATAATATGTGAAAAAAATTAAAAAATAAAAATCATATTATACCGTTTGTAGACCTTTTAGCTACTAATTGGAACCAGAAGGAATGTCAATGAGTGACTTTTTGACCTTTGGGACAAACATTTGTTCAGTGGGTCAAATATGGACTTCTGTACAGCCATATTATGTAAAATAAATAAATAAAAATATATATAATTTAAACCTTTTTTAGACCTGTAAGCTACTTATTGGAATCAGAAGGGAAATCAATCTTCTTGACCTCTGGGACAAAAGTTTGTTCAGTAGGTCAAATATGGACTTCTGTACAGCCATAATATGTAAAAAAATAAATAAAAATAAAATAAAAATGTAAACCTTTTGTAGACCTTTTAGCTACTAATTGGAACCAGAAGGAAAGTCAATGAGTTACTTTTTGACCTTTGGGACAAACATTTGTTCAGTAGGTCAAATATGGACTTTGTACAGCCATAATATGTAAAAAAAAAAAAAAAAAAAAAAAAAAAAAAAAAAAAAAAAAATGTAAACCTTTTTTAGACCTGTAAGCTACTTATTGGAATCAGAAGGGAAATCAATGAGTGACTTTTTGACCTTTGGAACAAACATTTGTTCAGTAGGTCAAATATCGACTTCTGTACAGCCATATTATGTAAAATAAATAAACAAATAAATAAAAATATATATAATTTAAACCTTTTTTAGACCTGTAAGCTACTTATTGGAATCAGAAGGGAAATCAATCTTCTTGACCTCTGGGACAAAAGTTTGTTCAGTAGGTCAAATATGGACTTCTGTACAGCCATAATATGTAAAAAAAAAAAAAAAAAAAAAAAAAAACATTGGAATCAGTAGGGAAATCAATGAGTGACTTTTTGAACTTTGGGACAAAAATTTGTTCAGTGAGTCAAATATGGACTTTGTACAGCCATAAAATGTAAAAAAAAAAAAAAAAAAAAAAAAAAAAAAAATTAAAAACTTTTTTAGACCTTTTAGGTACTTATTAGAAACAGAAAGAAAATCAATGAGTGACTTTTTGACCTTTGGGACAAAAATTTGTTCAGTGGGTCAAACATGGACTTCTGTACAGCCATATTATGTAAAAAAAAAAAAAAAAAAAAATTAAAAACTTTTGTAGACCTTTTAGGTACTTATTGGAAACAGAAGGAAAGTCAATGAGTGACTTTTTGACCTTTGGGACAAAAATTTGTTCAGAAGGTCAAATTTGGACTTCTTGTAGAGCCATTATATGTGAAAAAAATTAAAAAATAAAAATAATGTAAAACCTTTTGTAGACCTTTTAGCTACTTATTGGAATCAGAAGGGAAATCAATGAGTGTCTTTTTGACCTCTGGGACAAAAGTATGTTCAGTAGGTCAAATATGGACTTCTGTACAGCCTTATTATGTTAAAAAAAAAAAAAAAAAAAAAAAAACATTTTACCGTTTGTAGACCTTTTAGCTACTAATTGGAACCAGAAGGAATGTCAATGAGTGACTTTTTGACCTTTGGGACAAACATTTGTTCAGTAGGTCAAATATGGACTTCTGTACAGCCATATTATGTAAAATAAATAAATAAAAATATTAGTGCTGTCAAACGATTAAAATATTTAATCGCGATTAATCGCATTAATGTCATAGTTAACTCACAATTAATCACAATTAATCGCACATTTTTATTTATTATAAATGTCCCTTGATTTCTTTTTGTCCCATTATTTTTTCTTATTTTAATGCTCTTATCAACATAGAAAAGTGGATCGGCTTGCTTTGTTCAAATGTTTGTTTTATTGAAAACAACATTGGCATACTTTAGTGTTCGATTTCACACCAACATTCTCACTTGGAGCAAATAATCTCACACAATGTAACACTGCCCATCAATAAAAGGGTGAAACAAATACTTTGTTGCACAAACAGCCCCTTCAACAGCCCTTTCTAAGGGATCAAAACAGGGTGATACAAAATAAAATTACAAAGTGCACATGCAAGGTAAACTAGGACTCCGCCTATAGTGCAGTTAAACCAGGGGTCGCCAACTAGTGAACTCCGGTCCGAATCCGGACCGCGAGATGCGTCCATCCGGACCGCGAAGCCTTTTGACATAATGAAACAGTTAACGTTGCAATGCTCTCTGTTACTACGTTCAGACCCAGACGCGTGGTCAAGCATGCAGTGAAGAAGAGACTGATGGTGCGCTCACACCGGACGCGAATGACGCGACATGCACGCCGCTTAATCCGCGCCGCAGAATGTCTATTTGCGTCTTTGCATTGACTTAAATCACTCGCGCAAAACGCTTCATTCGCGTCTGGTGTGTAGGCTACGCACCATCAGAGCAGAAAGCAGCGCTCAAGACAAGCACTTTTAGTTGAAGACCCCTGAGTTAAACCATGGCTTAATACGTTTCTCATTTCGGCGTCTCACGCTTGCCATCCACGTCTACTCTTTTAATGGCCCAAACGAGTGCGGGCAGCCGCAGCGTGCCTGATGTTTTGTTTCCGGTCTAGCTACATCCGGAGTGGTGTTGTAGTTTTTCTAACGTTACTAGTTGTTGCAACAGCATGTGAAAAAACTACAAAGTTTGTTAGACCAAAAAGAACGTTAATCTCGCGATAAAAAAATTGACGCCGTTAAAATAGGTTTGCGTTAACGCCGTTAATAACGCGTTTAACTGACAGCACTAAAAAATATATATAATTTAAACCTTTTTTAGACCTGTAAGCTACTTATTGGAATCAGAAGGGAAATCAATCTTCTTGACCTCTGGGACAAAAGTTTGTTCAGTAGGTCAAATATGGACTTCTGTACAGCCATAATATGTAAAAAAAAAAAAAAAAAAAAAAAAAAACATTGGAATCAGTAGGGAAATCAATGAGTGACTTTTTGAACTTTGGGACAAAAATTTGTTCAGTGAGTCAAATATGGACTTTGTACAGCCATAAAATGTAAAAAAAAAAAAAAAAAAAAAAAAAAAAAATTAAAAACTTTTTTAGACCTTTTAGGTACTTATTAGAAACAGAAGGAAAATCAATGAGTGACTTTTTGACCTTTGGGACAAAAATTTGTTCAGTGGGTCAAACATGGACTTCTGTACAGCCATATTATGTAAAAAAAAAAAAAAAAAAAAAAATTAAAACTTTTATAGACCTTTTAGGTACTTATTGGAAACAGAAGGAAAATCAATGAGTGACTTTTTGACCTTTGGGACAAAAGTATGTTCAGTAGGTAAAATATGGACTTCTGTACAGCCATAATATGTAAAAAAAACAAAACAAAAAAAAACAAATAAATATTAAAAACTTTTGTAGACCTTTTAGCTACTAATTGGAACCAGAAGGGAAGTCAATGAGTGACTTTTTGACCTTTGGGACAAAAATTTGTTCAATAGGTCAAATATGGACTTTGTACAGCCATAATATGTAAAAAAAATTAAAATTAAAATTAAAAACTTTTGTAGACCTTTTAGGTACTTATTAGAAACAGAAGGAAAATCAATGAGTGACTTCTTGACCTTTGGGACAAAAATTTGTTCAGTAGGTCAAACATGGACTTCTGTACAGCCATAATATGTTAAAAAAAATATATTTAAAAAAATTAATACCTTTTGTAGACGTTTTAGCTACTAATTGGAATTAGAAGGGAAGTCAACGAGTGACTTTTTGACCTTTGGGACAAAAATTTGTTCAGTAGGTCAAATATGGACTTTGGACAGCCATTATATGTGAATTTTTTTTTTTTTTTTTTTAAGTTAAAACCTTTTGTAGACCTTTTAGCTACTTATTGGAACCAGAAGGAAAGTCAATGAGTGACTTTTGACCTTTGGGACAAAAAATTGTTCAGTAGGTTAAATATGGACTTCTTGTACAGCCATAATATGTAAATAAAAAATAAAAAAAATTAAAACCTTTTGTAGACGTTTTAGCTACTAATTGGAACCAGAAGGAATGTCAATGAGTGACTTTTTGACCTTTGGGACAAACATTTGTTCATTAGGTCAAATATGGACATTTTTTACAGCCATAATATGTAAAAACAGAAGAAGAAAAAAAACAAAAAAAAAAAACATTTAAACCTTTTTTAGACCTGTAAGCTACTTATTGGAATCAGAAGGGAAATCAATGAGTGACTTTTTGACCTTTGGAACAAAAATTTCTTCAGTAGGTCAAATATGGACTTTGTACAGCCATAATATGTGAAAAAAATAAAAAAATAAAAATAATGTAAAACCTTTTGTAGACCTTTTAGCTACTTATTGGAACCAGAAGGAAAGTCAATGAGTGACTTTTTGACCTTTGGGACAAAAATTTGTTCAGAAGGTCAAATTTGGACTTCTTGTAGAGCCATTGTGAAAAAAATTAAAAAATAAAAATAATGTAAAACCTTTTGTAGACCTTTTAGCTACTTATTGGAATCAGAAGGGAAATCAATGAGTGTCTTTTTGACCTCTGGGACAAAAGTATGTTCAGTAGGTCAAATATGGACTTCTGTACAGCCTTATTATGTAAAAAAAAAAAAAAAAAAAAAAAAAAAACATATTAAACCGTTTGTAGACCTTTTAGCTACTAATTGGAACCAGAAGGAATATCAATGAGTGACTTTTTGACCTTTGGGACAAAAATTTGTTCAGTAGGTCAAATATGGACTTCTTGTACAGCCATAATATGTAAAAAAAAAAAAAAAAAAAAAAATATTGGAATCAGAAGGGAAATCAATGAGTGACTTTTTGACCTTTGGGACAAACATTTGTTCAGTAGGTCAAATATCGACTTCTGTACAGCCATATTGTGTAAAAAAAATAAACAAATAAATAAAAATATATATAATTTAAACCTTTTTTAGACCTGTAAGCTACTTATTGGAATCAGAAGGGAAATCAATCTTCTTGACCTCTGGGACAAAAGTTTGTTCAGTAGGTCAAATATGGACTTCTGTACAGCCATAATATGTAAAAAAAAAAAAAAAAAAAAAAAAAAACATTGGAATCAGTAGGGAAATCAATGAGTGACTTTTTGAACTTTGGGACAAAAATTTGTTCAGTAAGTCAAATATGGACTTTGTACAGCCATAAAATGTAAAAAAAAAAAAAAAAAAAAAAAAAAAAAAAAAAAAAAAAAATTAAAAACTTTTTTAGACCTTTTAGGTACTTATTAGAAACAGAAGGAAAATCAATGAGTGACTTTTTGACCATTGGGACAAAAATTTGTTCAGTAGGTCAAACATGGACTTCTGTACAGCCATATTATGTAAAAAAAAAAAAAAAAAAAAAAAACTAAAAACTTTTGTAGACCTTTTAGGTACTTATTGGAAACAGAAGGAAAATCAATGAGTGACTTTTTGACCTTTGGGACAAAAATTTGTTCAGTAGGTCGAACATGGACTTCTGTACAGCCATAATATGTAAAAAAATAAATAAAAATAAAATAAAAATGTAAACCTTTTGTAGACCTTTTAGCTACTAGTTGGAACCAGAAGGAAAGTCAATGAGTGACTTTTTGACCTTTGGGACAAACATTTGTTCAGTAGGTCATATATGGACTTTGTACAGCCATACTATGTAAAAACAGAAAAAAAAAAAAAAAAAAAAAAAAAATATTTAAACCTTTTTTAGACCTGTAAGCTACTTATTGGAATCAGAAGGGAAATCAATGAGTGACTTTTTGACCTTTGGAACAAACATTTCTTCAGTAGGTCAAATATGGACTTTGTACAGCCATAATATGTGAAAAAAATAAAAAATTAAAAATAATGTAAAACCTTTTGTAGACCTGTTAGCTACTTATTGGAACCAGAAGGAAAGTCAATGAGTGACTTTTTGACCTTTGGGACAAAAATTTGTTCAGAAGGTCAAATTTGGACTTCTTGTAGAGCCATTATATGTGAAAAAAATTAAAAAATAAAAATAATGTAAAACCTTTTGTAGACCTTTTAGCTACTTATTGGAATCAGAAGGGAAATCAATGAGTGTCTTTTTGACCTCTGGGACAAAAGTATGTTCAGTAGGTCAAATATGGACTTCTGTACAGCCTTATTATGTAAAAAAAAAAAAAAAAAAAAAAAACATATTAAACCGTTTGTAGACCTTTTAGCTACTAATTGGAACCAGAAGGAATGTCAATGAGTGACTTTTTGACCTTTGGGACAAACATTTGTTCAGTAGGTCAAATATGGACTTCTGTACAGCCATATTATGTAAAATAAATAAATAAAAATATATATAATTTAAACCTTTTTTAGACCTGTAAGCTACTTATTGGAATCAGAAGGGAAATCAATCTTCTTGACCTCTGGGACAAAAGTTTGTTCAGTAGGTCAAATATGGACTTCTGTACAGCCATAATATGTAAAAAAAAAAAAAAAAAAAAAAAAAAAAAACATTGGAATCAGTAGGGAAATCAATGAGTGACTTTTTGAACTTTGGGACAAAAATTTGTTCAGTAAGTCAAATATGGACTTTGTACAGCCATAAAATGTAAAAAAAATAAAAATAAAATAAAAAAAATTAAAAACTTTTGTAGACCTTTTAGATACTTATTGGAAACAGAAGGAAAATCAATGAGTGACTTTTTGACCTTTGGGACAAAATTTTGTTCAGTAGGTCAAACATGGACTTCTGTACAGCCATAATATGTAAAAAAATAAATAAAAATAAAATAAAAATGTAAACCTTTTGTAAACCTTTTAGCTACTAATTGGAACCAGAAGGAAAGTCAATGAGTGACTTTTTGACCTTTGGGACAAACATTTGTTCAGTAGGTCATATATGGACTTTGTACAGCCATACTATGTAAAAACAGAAGAAAAAAAAATAAAAAAAAAATAAATAAAAAAATGTAAACCTTTTTTAGACCTGTAAGCTACTTATTGGAATCAGAAGGGAAATCAATGAGTGACTTTTTGACCTTTGGAACAAATATTTCTTCAGTAGGTCAAATATGGACTTTGTAAAGACATAATATGTGAAAAAAATAAAAAAATAAAAATAATGTAAAACCTTTTGTATACCTTTTAGCTACTAATTGGAACCAGAAGGGAAGTCAATGAGTGACTTTTTGACCTTTGGGACAAAAATTTGTTCAGCAGGTAAAATATGGACTTTGTACAGCCATAATATGGTGGTGAAAACTGCCCAGCGCATCACAGGGACTCCACTGCCTGCCATCGAACACATCCAGAGGAAACGCTGCCTGCATCGAGCTCGCAGCATCCTCAAGGACTCCTCTCACCCAGCCCACAGACTGTTTTCTCTCCTGCCCTCCGGCAGGCGTTTCAGGATCCACCGGACCAGGACCAGCAGACTAAAGAACAGTTTTTTCCCCAGAGCTGTCTCTTTATTGAACTCAAACCCCCGTTGATCCACTTCCCTCATAAACTGATAACTCTCCTACCTCACATCTGCCTTCACTTTGTTATTTGCACTACTGACTGTTTATTACAGTAACAACTGTTTACTTATGCATTCTGCACCACCATACCGTAACTGGATTATGCTCATCTGCACTGCCGACTGTATTTACAGTAACAATGTTTACATTTGCATTTTGCACCGTACTTCTAACTGGAATATGCAACCACTTTCCACTGCACTTTTACACTTTCTTTCGGATAGCTCTGTCCATAATTTATTGTACTAACTTAATCCACTGCTATATTCCTCATATTAGCCTAACATATTATTGTATACCTCTAACTGTAAAATTCTGTTCAAGTAATAACCGTCTGTATATTTATTCATAGTACATAGTCACCTGTAAATTCTGTTTATAGTAATAGCCATCTGTATATTTATTCATAGTACATATTCACCTGTAAATTCTGTTTATAGTAATAGCCATCTGTATATTTATTCACTGTATATATTCATCTGTAAATTCAGTTCTACTTATAGTAATAACCATCTCTCTACTTATACATATTTATATATATTCAGAACATTTTTATGTCCTGCACTTACGCAACCATTGTATATATCCTGCACTTGCTGCTATTGCACTTCTGGTTAGACCTAAACTGCATTTCGTTGCCTTGTACTTGTACTTGTGTAATGACAATAAAGTTGAATCTAATCTAATCTAATCTAATATGTAAAAACAGAAAAAAACTAAAAATAAAAATAAAAAAAAAATTAAACCTTTTTTAGACCTGTAAGCTACTTATTGGAATCAGAAGGGAAATCAATGAGTGACTTTTTGACCTTTGGAACAAAAATTTCTTCAGTAGGTCAAATATGGACTTTGTACAGCCATTATATGTGAAAAAAATTAAAAAGTAAAAATAATGTAAAACCTTTTGTAGACCTTTTAGCTACTTATTGGAATCAGAAGGGAAATCAATGAGTGACTTTTTGACCTTTGGGACAAAAATTTGTTCAGTAGGTCAAACATGGACTTCTGTACAGCCATAATATGTAAAAAAAAAAAAAAAAAAAAAAAAAAAAAATATATATATATATATATATATATATATATATATATATATATATATATATATATATATATATATATATATATATATATATAAACCTTTTGTAGACCTTTTAGCTACTAATTGGAACCAGAAGGGAAGTCAATGAGTGACTTTTTGACCTTTGGGACAAAAATTTGTTCAGTAGGTCAAATATGGACTTTGTACAGCCATAATATGTAAAAAAAAAAAAAAAAAAAATTACAACCTTTTATAGACGTTTTAGCTACTAATTGGAACCAGAAGGGAGGTCAATGAGTGACTTTATGACCTTTGGAACAAAAATTTGTTCACTAGGTCAAATATGGACTTTGTACAGCCATAATATGTTTACAATAATAATAATAAAAAAAAACAATTAAAACCTTTTGTAAACCTTTTAGGTACTTATTGGAACCAGAAGGAAAGTCAATGAGTGACTTTTTGACCTTTGGGACAAAAATTTGTTCAGTACATAAAATATGGACTTCTTGTACAGCCATAAAATGTAAAAAATAAAAAAAATAAAAAAATAAATAAAAAACCTTTTTTAGACCTGTAAGCTACTTATTGGAATCAGAAGGGAAATCAATGAGTGTCTTTTTGACCTCTGGGACAAAAGTATGTTCAGTAGGTCAAATATGGACTTCTGTACAGCCATAATATGTACAAAAAAAAAAAAAAAAAAAAAAAAAAAAAAAAAAAAAACATTTAAACCTTTTTTAGACCTGTAAGCTACTTATTGGAATCAGAAGGGAAATCAATGAGTGACTTTTTGACCTTTGGGACAAAAATTTCTTCAGTAGGTCAAATATGGACTTTGGACAGCCATTATATGTGAATTTTTTTTTTTTTTTTTAATTAAAACCTTTTGTAGACCTCTTAGCTACTTATTGGAACCAGAAGGAAAGTCAATGAGTGACTTTTGACCTTTGGGACCAAAATTTGTTCAGTAGGTCAAACGTGGACTTCTGTACAGCCATAATATGTAAAAAAATAAATAAAAATAAAATAAAAATGTAAACCTTTTGTAGACCTTTTAGCTACTAATTGGAACCAGAAGGAAAGTCAATGAGTTACTTTTTGACCTTTGGGACAAACATTTGTTCAGTAGGTCAAATATGGACTTTGTACAGCCATAATATGTAAAAACAGAAGAAAAAAAAAAGAAAAAAAAATTTTTTAAACCTTTTTTAGACCTGTAAGCTACTTATTGGAATCAGAAGGAAAGTCAATGAGTGACTTTTTGACCTTTGGGACAAAAATTTGTTCAGAAGGTCAAATTTGGACTTCTTGCAGAGCCATTATATTAGATTAGATTAGATTAGATTAGATTCAACTTTATTGTCATTACACAAGTACAAGTACAAGGCAACGAAATGCAGTTTAGGTCTAACCAGAAGTGCAATAGCAGCAAGTGCAGGATATACAATGGTTGCGTAAGTGCAGGACATAAAAATGTTCTGAATATATATAAATATGTATAAGTAGAGAGATGGTTATTACTATAAGTAGAACTGAATTTACAGATGAATATATACAGTGAATAAATATACAGATGGCTATTACTATAAACAGAATTTACAGGTGAATATGTACTAGAATATAATATACAGATGGCTATTACTATAAACAGAATTTACAGGTGAATATGTACTATGAATATAATATACAGATGGCTATTACTATAAACAGAATTTACAGGTGACTATGTACTATGAATAAATATACAGACGGTTATTACTTGAACAGAATTTTACAGTTAGAGGTATACAATAATATGTTAGGCTAATATGAGGAATATAGCAGTGGATTAAGTTAGTACAATAAATTATGGACAGAGCTATCCGAAAGAAAGTGTAAAAGTGCAGTGGAAAGTGGTTGCATATTCCAGTTAGAAGTACGGTGCAAAATGCAAATGTAAACATTGTTACTGTAAATACAGTCGGCAGTGCAAATGAGCATAATCCAGTTACGGTATGGTGGTGCAGAATGCATAAGTAAACAGTTGTTACTGTAATAAACAGTCGGTAGTGCAAATAACAAAGTGAATGTAGGTGTGAGGTAGGAGAGTTCGCAGTTTATGAGGGAAGTGGATCAACGGGGGTTTGAGTTCAGTAAAGAGACAGCTCTGGGGAAAAAACTGTTCTTTAGTCTGCTGGTCCTGGTCCGGTGGATCCTGAAACGCCTGCCGGAGGGCAGGAGAGAAAACAGTCTGTGGGCTGGGTGAGAGGAGTCCTTGAGGATGCTGCGAGCTCGATGCAGGCAGCGTTTCCTCTGGATGTGTTCGATGGCAGGCAGTGGAGTCCCTGTGATGCGCTGGGCAGTTTTCACCACCCGCTGCAGTGCCTTGCGCTCCGCAACAGAGCAGCTCCCATACCACACTGCCACACAGTTGGTCAGGATGCTTTCTATTGCGCAGCGGTAGAAGTTCACCAGGATAGCCGAGGAGAGCTGATTCTTCCTCAGTGTAGAAGAGGCGCTGGTGAGCCTTCTTGACCAGGCTGGAGGTGTTGGTCGTCCACGACATGTCCGCCGAGATGTGGGTCCCCAGGAACTTGAAACTGGAGACACGCTCAACAGCCATTCCATTGATGTGGATGGTGTCGTGTGTGCCTCTTGACTCCTTCCTGAAGTCCACGATGAGCTCCTTCGTTTTGGTGGTGTTGAGGAGCAGGTTATTATCAGCGCACCATGTGGCCAGGTGCTGGATCTCCTCCCTGTAGGCAGTCTCATCGTTGTTGCTGATGAGACCAATCACCGTAGTGTCGTCCTGTACAGCCTTATTATGTAAAAAAAAAAAAAAAAAAAACATATTAAACCGTTTGTAGACCTTTTAGCTACTAATTGGAACCAGAAGGAATGTCAATGAGTGACTTTTTGACCTTTGGGACAAACATTTGTTCAGTAGGTCAAATATGGACTTCTGTACAGCCATATTATGTAAAATAAATAAATAAAAATATATATAATTTAAACCCTTTTTAGACCTGTAAGCTACTTATTGGAATCAGAAGGGAAATCAATCTTCTTGACCTCTGGGACAAAAGTTTGTTCAGTAGGTCAGATATGGACTTCTGTACAGCCATAATATGTATAAAAAAAATAAAAAAAAATAAATAAAAATAAAAAAAAATATATATATATTAAACCTTTTGTAGACCTTTTAGCTACTAATTGGAACCAGAAGGGAAGTCAATGAGTGACTTTTTGACCTTTGGGACAAAAATTTGCTCAGTAGGTCAAATATGGACTTTGTACAGCCATAATATGTTAAAAAAAATATATTTAAAAAAATTAAAACCTTTTTTAGACGTTTTAGCTACTAATTGGAACCAGAAGGGAAGTCAATGAGTGACTTTTTGACCTTTGGGACAAAAATTTGTTCAGTAGGTCAAATATGGACTTTGTACAGCCATAATATGTTAAAACAAAAAATATCAAAAAAATTTAAACCTTTTGTAGACGTTTTAGCTACTAATTGGAACCAGAAGGGATGTCAATGAGTGACTTTCTGACCTTTGGAACAAAAATTTGTTCAGTAGGTCAAATATGGACTTTGTACAGCCATAATATGTTTAAAAAAATAATAATAAAAAAAAACAATTAAAACCTTTTGTAGACGTTTTAGCTGCTAATTGGAACCAGAAGGGATGTCAATGAGTGACTTTCTGACCTTTGGAACAAAAATTTGTTCAGCAGGTCAAATATGGACTTTGTACAGCCATAATATGTGAAAAAAAATTAAAACCTTTTGTAGACCTTTTAGCTACCTATTGGAACCAGAAGGAAAGTCAATGAGTGACTTTTTGACCTTTGGGACAAAAATTTGTTCAGTAGGTCAAATATGGACTTCTTGTACAGCCATAATATGTATAAAAAAAACAAAAAAAACAAACAAACAAAAAACATTTAAACCTTTTTTAGACCTGTAAGCTACTTATTGGAATCAGAAGGGAAATCAATGAGTGACTTTTTGACCTTTGGAACAAAAATTTCTTCAGTAGGTCAAATATGGACTTTGTACAGCCATAATATGTGAAAAAAAATAAAAAAAAATAATGTAAAACCTTTTGTAGACCTTTTAGCTACTTATTGGAACCAGAAGGAAAGTCAATGAGTGACTTTTTGACCTTTGGGACAAAAATTTGTTCAGAAGGTCAAATTTGGACTTCTTGTAGAGCCATTATATGTGAAAAAAATTAAAAAATTAAAATAATGTAAAACCTTTTGTAGACCTTTTAGCTACTAATTGGAACCAGAAGGGAAGTCAATGAGTGACATTTTGACCTTTGGGACAAAAATTTGTTCAGTAGGTCAAATATGGACTTTGTACAGCCATAATATGTTTAAAATAATAATAATAAAAAAAACAATTAAAACCTTTTGTAGACCTTTTAGGTACTTATTGGAACCAGAAGGAAAGTCAATGAGTGACTTTTTGACCTTTGGGACAAAAATGTGTTCAGTACATCAAATATGGACTTCTTGTACAGCCATAAAATGTAAAAAATAAAAAAATAAAAAAATAAATAAAAAACCTTTTTTAGACCTGTAAGGTACTTATTGGAATCAGAAGGGAAATCAATGAGTGTCTTTTTGACCCCTGGGACAAAAGTATGTTCAGTAGGTCAAATATGGACTTCTGTACAGCCATAATATGTACAAAAAAAAAAAAATAAATAAATAAATAATAAAAAAAATATATATATATATATATATATATATATATATATATATATATATATATATATATATATATATATATATATATATATATATATATATTAAACCTTTTGTATACCTTTTAGCTACTAATTGGAACCAGAAGGGAAGTCAATGAGTGACTTTTTGACCTTTGGGACAAAAATTTGTTCAGTAGGTCAAATATGGACTTCTTGTACAGCTATAATATGTATAAATAAATAAATAAATAAATAAAAAAATAAAAAAAACATTTAAACCTTTTTTAGACCTGTAAGCTACTTATTGGAATCAGAAGGGAAATCAATGAGTGACTTTTTGACCTTTGGGACCAAAATTTCTTCAGTAGGTCAAATATGGACTTTGGACAGCCATTATATGTGAATTTTTTTTTTTTTTTTTTAATTAAAACCTTTTGTAGACCTCTTAGCTACTTATTGGAACCAGAAGGAAAGTCAATGAGTGACTTTTGACCTTTGGGACAAAAATGTGTTCAGTAGGTCAAATATGGACTTCTTGTACAGCCATAATATGTAAAAAAAAAAAAAAAAAACTTGTTTAGACCTCTAAGCTACTTACTGGAAACAGAAGGGAAGTCAATGAGTGACTTTTTGACCTTTGGGACAAAAATTTGTTCAGTAGGTCAAACGTGGACTTCTGTACAGCCATAATATGTAAAAACAGAAAAAAAAAAAAAAAAAAAAAAAAAAAATGTAAACCTTTTTTAGACCTGTAAGCTACTTATTGGAATCAGAAGGGAAATCAATGAGTGACTTTTTGACCTTTGGGACAAACATTTGTTCAGTAGGTCAAATATCGACTTCTGTACAGCCATATTATGTAAAATAAATAAACAAATAAATAAAAATATATATAATTTAAACCTTTTTTAGACCTGTAAGCTACTTATTGGAATCAGAAGGGAAATCAATCTTCTTGACCTCTGGGACAAAAGTTTGTTCAGTAGGTCAAATATGGACTTCTGTACAGCCATAATATGTAAAAAAAAAAAAAAAAAAAAAAAAACATTGGAATCAGTAGGGAAATCAATGAGTGACTTTTTGAACTTTGGGACAAAAATTTGTTCAGTGAGTCAAATATGGACTTTGTACAGCCATAAAATGTAAAAAAAAAAAAAAAAAAAAAAAATTTAAAACTTTTGTAGACCTTTTAGGTACTTATTGGAAACAGATGGAAAATCAATGAGTGACTTTTTGACCTTTGGGACAAAAATTTGTTCAGTAGGTCAAACATGGACTTCTGTACAGCCATAATATGTAAAAAAATAAATAAAAATAAAATAAAAATGTAAACCTTTTGTAGACCTTTTAGCTACTAATTGGAACCAGAAGGAAAGTCAATGAGTGACTTTTTGACCTTTGGGACAAAAATTTGTTCAGAAGGTCAAATTTGGACTTCTTGTAGAGCCATTATATGTGAAAAAAATTAAAAAATAAAAAGAATGTAAAACCTTTTGTAGACCTTTTAGCTACTTATTGGAATCAGAAGGGAAATCAATGAGTGTCTTTTTGACCTCTGGGACAAAAGTATGTTCAGTAGGTCAAATATGGACTTCTGTACAGCCTTATTATGTTAAAAAAAAAAAAAAAAAAAAAAAACATTAAACCGTTTGTAGACCTTTTAGCTACTAATTGGAACCAGAAGGAATGTCAATGAGTGACTTTTTGACCTTTGGGACAAACATTTGTTCAGTAGGTCAAATATGGACTTCTGTACAGCCATATTATGTAAAATAAATAAATAAAAATATAAATAATTTAAACCTTTTTTAGACCTGTAAGCTACTTATTGGAATCAGAAGGGAAATCAATCTTCTTGACCTCTGGGACAAAAGTTTGTTCAGTAGGTCAAATATGGACTTCTGTACAGCCATAATATGTAAAAAAAAAAAAAAAAAAAAAAAAAAAACATTGGAATCAGTAGGGAAATCAATGAGTGACTTTTTGAACTTTGGGACAAAAATTTGTTCAGTGAGTCAAATATGGACTTTGTACAGCCATAAAATGTAAAAAAAAAAAAAAAAAAAAAAAAAAAACATTAAAAACTTTTTTAGACCTTTTAGGTACTTATTAGAAACAGAAGGAAAATCAATGAGTGACTTTTTGACCTTTGGGACAAAAATTTGTTCAGTGGGTCAAACATGGACTTCTGTACAGCCATATTATGTAAAAAAAAAAAAAAAAAAAAAAATTTAAAACTTTTATAGACCTTTTAGGTACTTATTGGAAACAGAAGGAAAATCAATGAGTGACTTTTTGACCTTTGGGACAAAAGTATGTTCAGTAGGTCAAATATGGACTTCTGTACAGCCATAATATGTAAAAAAAAAAAAAAAAAAAAAAAAAAAAAAATATTAAAAACTTTTGTAGACCTTTTAGCTACTAATTGGAACCAGAAGGGAAGTCAATGAGTGACTTTTTGACCTTTGGGACAAAAATTTGTTCAATAGGTCAAATATGGACTTTGTACAGCCATAATATGTAAAAAAAATTAAAATTAAAATTAAAAACTTTTGTAGACCTTTTAGGTACTTATTAGAAACAGAAGGAAAATCAATGAGTGACTTCTTGACCTTTGGGACAAAAAATTGTTCAGTAGGTCAAACATGGACTTCTGTACAGCCATAATATGTTAAAAAATATATATTTAAAAAAATTAATACCTCTACCTAGGTAGCTCAGAAATTTTCAGAGCGTCCAAACGGTCCATTATAAAGTGGGTTCGCGGTAGGCTGTTCTCGGACGCTGCGCGCCGCCCCCCCGAAATTTTTGGGGGTCCGGCCGACGACGCCCGACGACCCTCCCCGGCCGCTCGATGACCCTGATCGGGATTTCGGGGGGCCTGACCCCACCGGGGGCCGGACGGGAGCCCCCCCAAGTATGAGGCCCACAGATGCAGTACTGCCTTCGCCCACAGTGTGGCTCCACCACCAGGTCCACGGCCCCATTAGTTCAATGGGATCTCGGGCCATTGGTTTAGGCTGCGAGTGGACGCTTTCGCACTTACCCCCGATTCCCGGGGCCCCTCTGACCCCCCCCCCCCCCCCCCCCCACATCCACGAACCCACTATTTGTCCGATTACCCACTAAGTTGGGCAAATGACCCCAGGACCCCCCCCCACCCACCGTACCCCCCCCCCACATCCACGAACCCACTATTTGTCCAATTACCCACTAAAGTGGGCAAATGACCCCAGGACCCCCGCTGACCCCCCCCAGGCCACGCCCCCTCCCACGGAACCACTATTTGTCCGATTACCCACAAATTTTACGGACCGCCCCCGTTCGGACACGGAAGGTCGTTGGATCTTGAGATCTGAGATCCCGAGGCTCAGTGGGCCCCCAACTCGGGGCCCCGAATCGCGGAGCTCTGCGACATTCCATTTTTTTCCCTACGCACTAGGGCCACGCCCTTTGGGTATGCCGCTCAAGGGGCCCCCACGAGCCACTGTGCAAAATTTCAAGTCATTCGGGGAATCACGGTACGAACGGGAGCCCAAAACACAGACGTCCCACTTCTCATTGAAGTAATGGGTGCCAAATAAGTGGTCCATGGAGTCAGTGTTTATGGATGATAATTAACATTTATTGTCAATTAAACACATCTACTGTACTTGGCACACTCAACTGAACACATTGATGTAACTTTCAACTCATTTGAGCGCTTAATTTGCATAGAAATGACAGTCTCCGTGGACCACTTATTTGGCGGCCACTACTTAATTGGGAATTGGACGTCATGTGTTTTGGGCTCCCGTTGGGGTCTGGAAGGGTCTAGGGCCACCATTCTTGTGCTCCTATCTACGCCTCAGCGCCCCCTATCGGAATCCAGAGTTTGGAGACAATCGGAGCAACTTTCGGACATTCGGAGCTGGAAAAGCAAAGACGTCCCACTTCTCATTGAAGCAGTGGGCGCCAAATAAGTGGTCCATGGAGTCAGTGTTTATGGATGATACTTAACATTTATTGTCAATTAAACACCTCTACTGTACTTGGCACACTCAACTGAACACATTGATGTAACTTTCAACTCATTTGAGTGCTTAATTTGCATAGAAATGACAGTCTCCGTGGACCACTTATTTGGCTACTGCTTAATTGGGAATTGGGACGTCATGTGTTTTGGGCTCCCGTTGGGGTCTGGAAGGGTCTAGGGCCACCATTCTTGTGCTCATATCTACGCCTCAGCGCCCCCTATCAGAATCCAGAGTTAGGAGACAATCGGAGCAACTTTATTTTCCGACCCCAAAAAACTGTAAGGGGTATTGGAGGGTAATTTTGGAGTTTCTCCGATCTTCTCCAAACTCTGGATTCTGGTAGAGGGCATCGAGACATAGACAGGAGCGCAAGTTTGGGGGCCCTAGTACCTTCCAGAGCCGAACGGGAGCCCAAAACACAGACGTCCCACTTCTCATTGAAGTAATGGGTGCCAAATAAGTGGTCCATGGAGTCAGTGTTTATGGATGATAATTAACATTTATTGCCAATTAAACACCTCTACTGTACTTGGCACACTCAACTGAACACATTGATGTAACTTTCAACTCAGTTGAGTGCTTAATTTGCACAGAAATGACAGTCTCCGTGGACCAATTATTTGGCGGCTACTACTTAATTGGGAATTGGACGTCATGTGTTTTGGGCTCCCGTTGGGGTCTGGAAGGGTCTAGGGCCACCATTCTTGTGCTCATATCTACGCCTCAGCGCCCCCTATCGGAATCCAGAGTTTGGAGACAATCGGAGCAACTTTCGGACATTCTGAGCTGGAAATGCAAAGACGTCCCACTTCTCATTGAAGCACTGGGCGCCAAATAAGTGGTCCATGGAGTCAGTGTTTCTGGATGATACTTAACATTTATTGTCAATTAAACACCTCTACTGTACTTGGCACACTCAACTGAACACATTGATGTAACTTTCAACTCATTTGAGTGCTTAATTTGCATAGAAATGACAGTCTCCGTGGACCACTTATTTGGCTACTGCTTAATTGGGAATTGGGACGTCATGTGTTTTGGGCTCCCGTTGGGGTCTGGAAGGGTCTAGGGCCACCATTCTTGTGCTCATATCTACGCCTCAGCGCCCCCTATCGGAATCCAGAGTTTGGAGATAATCGGAGCAACTTTATTTTCCGACCCAAAAAAACTGTAAGGGGTATGTATCCCTTTGGTGTTTTTGGAGGGAAATTTTTGAGTTTCTTCAATCTTCTCCAAACTCTGGATTATGACAGAAGGCATCGATACGTAGACAGGAGCGCAAGTCTGGGGGTCCTGGTGCGTTCCAGAGCCCAACGGAAGCTGGGAAAGCAAAGACGTCCCACTTCTCCATGAAGTAGTGGCCGCTAATTAATTGGTTCGTGGACTTAGGTTTTATTGATGATAATTAACTTTTTTTTTTACTTTAAACACCTCTACTGTACTCGACACACTCAGACGAACACATTCATGTAACTTTCAACTCATTTGAATGCTTAATTTGCATATAAATGACATCTCCACGAACCACCTATTTGTCAACCACTGCTTCATAGGGCATTCAGACGTCTTTGTGTTTTGGGCTCCCGTTGGGCTCTGGAAGGGTCTAGGACCACCATTCTCATGCTCATGTCTATCATTCGGGGGCCACTGGAGAGTGGGAATCTCCAATCTCAAAGCGCCACGACCTTCCTCCTCCGAACGGCAGCCCCGCCTCCAACCCATTAAACGTGCTGGCATTTGGTGGACGTTCGTCCCTTTTTTGACCTTTTGACCCTTGAACGAGGTCAAAGGGCCACCAAACTTGACCGCCTGACTCAGGGGAACGTGTCGAGAAGAAAAATGGCCTCCCCTAGTCGATCGGCCCTTCCCAAGCCGTTTCGTACACATCCATGAACCCACTATGGCAAACGCATTAGTTTAATGGGTAGGTGGGATTTTTACAGAAAGGTCCCAGGGGCCCCAGATTTGGCACATTGGCTCCTGGGAGGGCCCTGATCAACATACCCAAAGGGCGTGGCCCTAGAGCAAAGAGAAATCTTTTTCAGCCCCGCCTCCAACCCATTAAACGTGCAGGCCTTTGGTGGGCTTCGGTCCCTTTTTTGACCTTTTGACCCCTGAACGAGGTCGAAGGGCCACCAAAATTTTACGCCTGACTCGGGGGGACGTGGCGAGAAGAAAAATGGCCTCCCCTAGTCGATCGGCCCTTCCCAAGCCGTTTCGTACACATCCGTGAACCCACTATGGCAAACGCATTAGTTTAATGGGTAGGTGGGATTTTTACAGAAAGGTCCCAGGGGCCCCAGATTTGGCACATTGGCTCCTGGGGGGGCCTGATAAACATACCCAAAGGGCGTGGCCCTAGAGCAAAGAGAAATCTTTTTCAGCCCCGCCTCCAACCCATTAAACGTGCAGGCCTTTGGTGGGCTTCGGTCCCTTTTTTGACCTTTTGACCCCTGAACGAGGTCGAAGGGCCACCAAAATTTTACGCCTGACTCGGGGGGACGTGGCGAGAAGAAAAATGGCCTCCCCTAGTCGATCGGCCCTTCCCAAGCCGTTTCGTACACATCCGTGAACCCACTATGGCAAACGCATTAGTTTAATGGGTAGGTGGGATTTTTACAGAAAGGTCCCAGGGGCCCCAGATTTGGCACATTGGCTCCTGGGGGGGCCTGATAAACATACCCAAAGGGCGTGGCCCTAGAGCAAAGAGAAATCCTTTTCAACTTCTAACCCTAATATGGTGGTCGTTCGTCCCTTTTTTGACCTTTTGACCCCTGAACGAGGTCGAAGGGCCACCAAACTTGACCGCCCGACTCAGGGGAACGTGGCGAGAAGAAAAATGACGTCCCCTAGTCGATCGGCCCTTCCCAAGCCGTTTCGTACACATCCGTGAACCCACTGTGGCAAACGCATTAGTTTAATGGGTGGGTGGGATTTTTACAGAAAGGTCCCAGGGGCCCCAGATTTGGCACAGTGGCTCCTGGGGGGGCCCTGAGCAACATACCTAAAGGGCGTGGCCCTAGAGCAAAGAGAACTCTTTTTCAACTTCTAACCCTAATATTGACCTCAGGCCTCTAACACTCATACCATCTAAGAGCCTTTTGAGTCAAAGTTGGATAAAATTGGGGCACTTCTGTCAGGAACATGCCAGGGTTTCGGGCTCTGGCCCCGTCAGTCGGGGGCCCCTGGAGATTCGGAATCCCCAACATCAAGTCGCCACGACCTTCCTCCTCCGTATGGGAGCCCCGCCTCGCTCCCATTAAACGTGTAGGCTATTGGTGGACGTTCGTCCCTTTTTTGACCTTTTGACCCCTGAACGAGGTCGAAGGGCCACCAAACTTGACCGCCCGACTCAGGGGAACGTGGCGAGAAGAAAAATGGCGTCCCCTAGTCGATCGGCCCTTCCCAAGCCGTTTCGTACACATCCGTGAACCCACTATGGCAAACGCATTAGTTTAATGGGTAGGTGGGATTTTTACAGAAAGGTCCCAGGGGCCCCAGATTTGGCACATTGGCTCCTGGGGGGGGCCCTAAGCAACATACCCAAAGGGCGTGGCCCTAGAGCAAAGAGAAATCCTTTTCAACTTCTAACAATAATATGGTGGTCGTTCGTCCCTTTTTTGACCTTTTGACCCCTGAACGAGGTCGAAGGGCCACCAAACTTTACCGCCCGACTCAGGGGTACGTGGCGAGAAGAAAAATGGCGTCCCCTAGTCGATCGGCCCTTCCCAAGCCGTTTCGTACACATCCGTGAACCCACTATGGCAAACGCATTAATTTAATGGGTAGGTGGGATTTTTACAGAAAGGTCCCAGGGGCCCCAGATTTGGCACAGTGGCTCCTGGGGGGGCCCTGAGCAACATACCCAAAGGACGTGGCCCTAGAGCAAAGAGAACTCTTTTTCAACTTCTAACCCTAATATTGACCTCAGGCCTCTAACACTCATACCATCTAAGAGCCTTTTGAGTCAAAGTTGGATAAAATTGGGGCACTTCTGTCAGGAACATGCCAGGGTTTCGGGCTCTGGCCCCGTCAGTCGGGGGCCCCTGGAGATTCGGAATCCCCAACATCAAGTCGCCACGACCTTCCTCCTCCGTATGGGAGCCCCGCCTCGCTCCCATTAAACGTGTAGGCTATTGGTGGACGTTCGTCCCTTTTTTGACCTTTTGACCCCTGAACGAGGTCGAAGGGCCACCAAACTTGACCGCCCGACTCAGGGGAACGTGGCGAGAAGAAAAATGGCCTCCCCTAGTCGATCGGCCCTTCCCAAGCCGTTTCGTACACATCCGTGAACCCACTATGGCAAACGCATTAATTTAATGGGTAGGTGGGATTTTTACAGAAAGGTCCCAGGGCCCCCAGATTTGGCACAGTGGCTCCTGGGGGGGCCCTGAGCAACATACCCAAAGGGCGTGGCCCTAGAGCAAAGAGAACTCTTTTTCAACTTCTAACCCTAATATTGACCTCAGGCCTCTAACACTCATACCATCTAAAAGCCTTTTGAGTCAAAAATGGTTTGATGGTGGGGGAGGGGCACTTTTTTCAGGAAGGTCCTAGAGTTTCGTGCTTCAGGTCCATCAGTCGGGGGCCCCTGGAGAGTAGGAATCTCAAACCTCAAGGGGCCACGACCCTCCATCTCCGTATGGGAGCCCCGCCTTGCTCCCATTAAACGCGTAGGCTATTGGTGGACGTTCGTCCCTTTATTGACCTTTTGACCCCTGAACGAGGTCGAAAGGCCACCAAACTTGACCGCCCGACTCAGGGGAACGTGGCGAGAAGAAAAATGGCCTCCCCTAGTCAATCGGCCTTTCCCAAGCCGTTTCGTACACATCCGTGAACCCACTATGGCAAACGCATTAGTTTAATGGGTAGGTGGGATTTTTACAGAAAGGTCCCAGGGGCCCCAGATTTTGCACAGTGGCTCCTGGGGGGGCCCTGAGCAACATACCCAAAGGGCGTGGCCCTAGGGTGTAGGGAAAAAAATTGGAATGTTGCAGAGCTCCGCGATTCGAGGCCCCGAGTTGGGGGCCCACTGAGCCTCCGGATCTCAGATCTCAAGATCCAACGACCTTCCGTGTCCGAACAGGGGCGGTCCGTAAAATTAGTGGGTAATCGGACAAATAGTTGGTCCGTGGATGTGTGTGTGGGGGGGGGGGGGTCGGTCAGCGGGGGTCCTGGGGTCATTTGCCCACTTTAGTGGGTAATCGGACAAATAGTGGGTTCGTGGACGTGGGGGGGGTGGGGGGTGGGTCAGCGGGGGTCCTGGGGTCATTTGCCCACTTTAGTGGGTAATTGGACAAATAGTGGGTTCGTGGACGTGGGGGGGGTGGGGGGGTGGGTCAGCGGGGGTCCTGGGGTCATTTGCCCACTTTAGTGGGTAATTGGACAAATAGTGGGTTCGTGGATGTGGGGGGGGGGGGGGTATTTGCCCTCGACAGCGCCCCCTATATGGTACAAATACCCCCTGTCCCGGGATAATCTGCGGGCCAGGGGTAATCACGAAACGTCAGTTTGGTCAATTAAAAAGCAGGCATTTGGACTCCCAATTGGCACTACGATCCCTCGCAGTCATTATGCGCCCAATGGCAATCGATTAACATGGGCTTTTGTCCACAAACCCCCTATATATACTACCTTTTGTAGACGTTTTAGCTACTAATTGGAATTAGAAGGGAAGTCAATGAGTGACTTTTTGACCTTTGGGACAAAAATTTGTTCAGTAGGTCAAATATGGA
The DNA here is from genome assembly GCF_949357685.1 of Gobio gobio. Classification (NCBI taxonomy): domain Eukaryota; kingdom Metazoa; phylum Chordata; class Actinopteri; order Cypriniformes; family Gobionidae; genus Gobio; species Gobio gobio. Next base: position 22,365,967 of record NC_137115.1, on the reverse strand, counting down.
CTTTGTACAGCCATAATATGTTAAAAAAAAATATATAAAAAAATTTAAAACCTTTTGTAGACGTTTTAGCTACTAATTGGAACCAGAAGGGAAGTCAATGAGTGACTTTTTGACTTTTGGGACAAAAATTTGTTCAGTAGGTCAAATATGGACTTCTTGTACAGCCATAAAATTTAAAAAAAAAAAAATAATTATTAAACCTTTTTTAGACCTGTAAGCCTACTGATTGGAATCAGAAGGGAAATCAATGAGTGACTTTTTTTGACCTTTGGGACAAAAATATGTTCAGTAGGTCAAATATGGACTTCTGTACAGCCATAATATGTAAAAAAAAAAAAAAAAAAAAAAAAAAAAAAAAAATATATATATATATATATATATATATATATATATATATATATATATATATATATATATATATATATATATATATATATATATATATATATATATATATATATATATTAAACCTTTTGTATACCTTTTAGCTACTAATTGGAACCAGAAGGGAAGTCAATGAGTGACTTTTTGACCTTTTGGACAAACATTTGTTCAGTAGGTCAAATATGGACTTCTTGTGCAGCCATAAAATGTAAAAAAAAAAAAAAAAAAAAAATTAGACCTTTTAGCTACTTATTGGAATCAGAAGGGAAATCAGAGAGTGACTTTTTGACCTTTGGGACAAAAATTTGTTCAGTAGGTCAAATATGGACTTCTTGTACAGCCATAATATGTAAAAAAAAAAAAAAAAAAAAAAATGTTAAACCTTTTTTAGACCTGTATGCTACTTATTGGAATCAGAAGGGAAATCAATGAGTGTCTTTTTGACCTCTGGTACAAAAGTATGTTCAGTAGGTCAAATATGGACTTCTGTACAGCCATATTATGTAAAATAAATAAATAAATAAATAAAAATATATATAATTTAAACCTTTTTTAGACCTGTAAGCTACTTATTGGAATCAGAAGGGAAATCAATGAGTGTCTTTTTGACCCCTGGGACAAAAGTATGTTCAGTAGGTCAAATATGGACTTCTGTACAGCCATAATATGTATAAAAAAAATAAAAATAAAAATATTAAAAACTTTTGTGACCTTTTAGCTACTAATTGGAACCAGAAGGGAAGTCAATGAGTGACTTTTTGACCTTTGGGACAAAAATTTGTTCAGTAGGTCAAATATGGACTTTGTACAGCCATAATATGTATAAAAAAAAAAAAAATTTAAAAAAAAAAAAAAAAAAACTTTTGTAGACCTTTTAGCTACTAATTGGAACCAGAAGGGAAGTCAATGAGTGACTTTTTGACCTTTGGGACAAAAATTTGTTCAATAGGTCAAATATGGACTTTGTACAGCCATAATATGTTAAAAAAAAATATATCAAAAAATTTAAAACCTTTTGTAGACGTTTTAGCTACTAATTGGAACCAGAAGGGAAGTCAATGAGTGACTTTTTGACTTTTGGGACAAAAATGTGTTCAGTAGGTCAAATATGGACTTCTTGTACAGCCATAAAATTTTAAAAAAAAATAAATAAATTATTAAACCTTTTTTAGACCTGTAAGCCTACTGATTGGAATCAGAAGGGAAATCAATGAGTGACTTTTTGTTGACCTTTGGGACAAAAATATGTTCAGTAGGTCAAATATGGACTTCTGTACAGCCATAATATGTAAAAAAAAAAAAAAAAAAAAAAATTAGACCTTTTAGCTACTTATTGGAATCAGAAGGGAAATCAGAGAGTGACTTTTTGACCTTTGGGACAAAAATTTGTTCAGTAGGTCAAATATGGACTTCTTGTACAGCCATAATATGTAAAAAAAAAAAAAAAAAAATGTTAAACCTTTTTTAGACCTGTATGCTACTTATTGGAATCAGAAGGGAAATCAATGAGTGTCTTTTTGACCTCTGGGACAAAAGTATGTTCAGTAGGTCAAATATGGACTTCTGTACAGCCATATTATGTAAAATAAATAAATAAATAAATAAAAATATATATAATTTAAACCTTTTTTAGACTTGTAAGCTACTTATTGGAATCAGAAGGGAAATCAATGAGTGTCTTTTTGACCCCTGGGACAAAAGTATGTTCAGTAGGTCAAATATGGACTTCTGTACAGCCATAATATGTATAAAAATAAAAAATAAAAAATAAAAAAACTTTTGTAGACCTTTTAGCTACTAATTGGAACCAGAAGGGAAGTCAATGAGTGACTTTTTGACCTTTGGGACAAAAATTTGTTCAGTAGGTCAAATATGGACTTTGTACAGCCATAATATGTATAAAAAAAAAAAAATAAAAAAAAAAAAACTTTTGTAGACCTTTTAGCTACTAATTGGAACCAGAAGGAAAGTCAATGAGTGACTTTTTGACCTTTGGGACAAACATTTGTTCAGTAGGTCAAATATGGACTTTGTACAGCCATAATATGTGAAAACAAAACAAAAACAAAAAAACAGAAAACAAAAAAAACATTTAAACCTTTTTTAGACCTGTAAGCTACTTATTGGAATCAGAAGGGAAATCAATGAATTTTTTTTTTTTTAAATTAAAAACTTTTGTAGACCTTTTAGGTACTTATTAGAAACAGAAGGAAAATCAATGAGTGACTTTTTGACCTTTGGGACAAAAATTTGTTCAGTAGGTCAAAAATGGACTTCTGTACAGCCATAATATGTAAAAAAAATAAAAATAAAATAAAAAAAAAAATTTAAAAAAAAATTTAAAACTCTTGTAGACCTTTTAGGTACTTATTAGAAACAGAAGGGAAGTCAACGAGTGACTTTTTGACCTTTGGGACAAAAATGTGTTCAATAGGTCAAATATGGACTTTGTACAGCCATAATATGTAAAAAAAATGTAAAAAAAATTTAAAACTTTTGTAGACCTTTTAGGTACTTATTAGAAACAGAAGGAAAATCAATGAGTGACTTTTTGACCTTTGGGACAAACATTTGTTCAGTAGGTCAAATATGGACTTTGTACAGCTATAATATGTAAAAACAAAACAAAAACAAAAAAACAAAAAAAACATTTAAACCTTTTTTAGACCTGTAAGCTACTTATTGGAATCAGAAGGGAAATCAATGAGTGACTTTTTGACCTTTGGAACAAAAATTTCTTCAGTAGGTCAAATATGGACTTTGTAAAGACATAATATGTGAAAAAAATAAAAAAATAAAAATAATGTAAAACCTTTTGTAGACCTTTTAGCTACTTATTGGAATCAGAAGGGAAATCAATGAGTGTATTTTTGACCTCTGGGACAAAAGTATGTTCAGTAGGTCAAATATGGACTTCTGTACAGCCATATTATGTAAAATAAATAAATAAATAAATAATAATATATATAATTTAAACGTTTTTTAGACCTGTAAGCTACTTATTGGAATCAGAAGGGAAAACAATGAGTGTCTTTTTGACCCCTGGGACAAAAGTATGTTCAGTAGGTCAAATATGGACTTCTGTACAGCCACAATATGTAAAAAAAAAAAAAAAAAAAAAAAAAAAAAAAATTAAAAACTTTTGTAGACCTTTTAGGTACTTATTAGAAACAGAAGGAAAATCAATGAGTGACTTTTTGACCTTTGGGACAAAAATTTGTTCAGTAGGTCAAACATGGACTTCTGTACAGCCATTACATGTAAAAAAAAAAAAAAAATTTATATATATATATATATATATAGATATATATATATATATATATATATTAAACCTTTTGTAGACCTTTTAGATACTAATTGGAACCAGATGGGAAGTCAATGAGTGACTTTTTGACCTTTGGGACAAAAATTTGTTCAATAGGTCAAATATGGACTTTGTACAGCCATAATATGTAAAAAAAATAAAAATTAAAATTAAAAACTTTTGTAGACGTTTTAGCTACTAATTGGAATTAGAAGGGAAGTCAATGAGTGACTTTTTGACCTTTGGGACAAAAATTTGTTCAGTAGGTCAAATATGGACTTTGTACAGCCATAATATGTTAAAAAAATATATATAAAAAAATTTAAAACCTTTTGTAGACGTTTTAGCTACTAATTGGAACCAGAAGGGAAGTCAATGAGTGACTTTTTGACTTTTGGGACAAAAATGTTTTCAGTAGGTCAAATATGGACTTCTTGTACAGCCATAAAATTAAAAAAAAAAAAAAAAAAAATTATTAAACCTTTTTTAGACCTGTAAGCCTACTGATTGGAATCAGAAGGGAAATCAATGAGTGACTTTTTTTGACCTTTGGGACAAAAATATGTTCAGTAGGTCAAATATGGACTTCTGTACAGCCATAATATGTAAAAAAAAAAAAAAAAAAAAAAAAAAAAAAAAAAATATATATATATATATATATATATATATATATATATATATATATATTAAACCTTTTGTATACCTTTTAGCTACTAATTGGAACCAGAAGGGAAGTCAATGAGTGACTTTTTGACCTTTGGGACAAACATTTGTTCAGTAGGTCAAATATGGACTTCTTGTGCAGCCATAAAATGTAAAAAAAAAAAAAAAAAAAAAAAATTTGACCTTTTAGCTACTTATTGGAATCAGAAGGGAAATCAGAGAGTGACTTTTTGACCTTTGGGACAAAAATTTGTTCAGTAGGTCAAATATGGACTTCTTGTACAGCCATAATATGTAAAAAAAAAAAAAAAAATGTTAAACCTTTTTTAGACCTGTATGCTACTTATTGGAATCAGAAGGGAAATCAATGAGTGTCTTTTTGACCTCTGGGACAAAAGTATGTTCAGTAGGTCAAATATGGACTTCTGTACAGCCATATTATGTAAAATAAATAAATAAATAAATAAAAATATATATAATTTAAACCTTTTTTAGACCTGTAAGCTACTTATTGGAATCAGAAGGGAAATCAATGAGTGTCTTTTTGACCCCTGGGACAAAAGTATGTTCAGTAGGTCAAATATGGACTTCTGTACAGCCATAATATGTATAAAAAAAAATAAAAATTAAAAAAAAAAATTAAAAACTCTTTTAGACCTTTTAGGTACTTATTAGAAACAGAAGGGAAGTCAATGAGTGACTTTTTGACCTTTGGGACAAAAATGTGTTCAATAGGTCAAATATGGACTTTGTACAGCCATAATATGTAAAAAAAATGTAAAATTTTTTTAAAACTTTTGTAGACCTTTTAGCTACTAATTGGAACCAGAAGGGAAGTCAATGAGTGACTTTTTGACCTTTGGGACAAAAATTTGTTCAGTAGGTCAAATATGGACTTTGTACAGCCATAATATGTATAAAAAAAAAATTTAAAAAAAAAACTTTTGTAGACCTTTTAGCTACTAATTGGAACCAGAAGGAAAGTCAATGAGTGACTTTTTGACCTTTGGGACAAACATTTGTTCAGTAGGTCAAATATGGACTTTGTACAGCCATAATATGTGAAAACAAAACAAAAACAAAAAAACAGAAAACAAAAAAAACATTTAAACCTTTTTTAGACCTGTAAGCTACTTATTGGAATCAGAAGGGAAATCAATGAATTTTTTTTTTTTTTAAATTAAAAACTTTTGTAGACCTTTTAGGTACTTATTAGAAACAGAAGGAAAATCAATGAGTGACTTTTTGACCTTTGGGACAAAAATTTGTTCAGTAGGTCAAAAATGGACTTCTGTACAGCCATAATATGTAAAAAAAAAAAAAAAAAAAAAAATTTTAAAACTCTTGTAGACCTTTTAGGTACTTATTAGAAACAGAAGGGAAGTCAATGAGTGACTTTTTGACCTTTGGGACAAAAATGTGTTCAATAGGTCAAATATGGACTTTGTACAGCCATAATATGTAAAAAAAATGTAAAAAAAAATTAAAACTTTTGTAGACCTTTTAGGTACTTATTAGAAACAGAAGGAAAATCAATGAGTGACTTTTTGACCTTTGGGACAAACATTTGTTCAGTAGGTCAAATATGGACTTTGTACAGCTATAATATGTAAAAACAAAACAAAAACAAAAAAACAAAAAAAACATTTAAACCTTTTTTAGACCTGTAAGCTACTTATTGGAATCAGAAGGGAAATCAATGAGTGACTTTTTGACCTTTGGAACAAAAATTTCTTCAGTAGGTCAAATATGGACTTTGTAAAGACATAATATGTGAAAAAAATAAAAAAATAAAAATAATGTAAAACCTTTTGTAGACCTTTTAGCTACTTATTGGAATCAGAAGGGAAATCAATGAGTGTCTTTTTGACCTCTGGGACAAAAGTATGTTCAGTAGGTCAAATATGGACTTCTGTACAGCCATATTATGTAAAATAAATAAATAAATAAATAATAATATATATAATTTAAACGTTTTTTAGACCTGTAAGCTACTTATTGGAATCAGAAGGGAAAACAATGAGTGTCTTTTTGACCCCTGGGACAAAAGTATGTTCAGTAGGTCAAATATGGACTTCTGTACAGCCACAATATGTAAAAAAAAAAATAAAAAAAAAAAAAAAAAAATTAAAAACTTTTGTAGACCTTTTAGGTACTTATTAGAAACAGAAGGAAAATCAATGAGTGACTTTTTGACCTTTGGGACGAAAATTTGTTCAATAGGTCAAACATGGACTTCTGTACAGCCATTACATGTAAAAAAAAAAAAAATTTATATATATATATATATATATATATATATATATATATATATATAGATATATATATATATATTAAACCTTTTGTAGACCTTTTAGATACTAATTGGAACCAGATGGGAAGTCAATGAGTGACTTTTTGACCTTTGGGACAAAAATTTGTTCAGTAGGTCAAATATGGACTTTGTACAGCCATAATATGTAAAAAACAAAAATAAATTTAAAAACTTTTGTAGACCTTTTAGCTACTAATTGGAAACAGAAGGAAAGTCAATGAGTGACTTTTTTACCTTTGGGACAAACATTTGTTCAGTAGGTCAAATATGGACTTTGTACAGCCATAATATGTAAAAACAAAACAAAAACAAAAAAACAAAAAACAAAAAAAACATTTAAACCTTTTTTAGACCTGTAAGCTACTTATTAGAATCAGAAGGGAAATCAATGAGTGACTTTTTGACCTTTGGAACAAAAATTTCTTCAGTAGGTCAAATATGGACTTTGTAAAGCCATAATATGTGAAAAAAAAAAATAAAAAAAAATAATGTAAAACCTTTTGTAGACCTTTTAGCTACTTATTGGAGCCAGAAGGAAAGTCAATGAGTGACTTTTTGACCTTTGGGACAAAAATTTGTTCAGAAGGTCAAATTTGGACTTCTTGTAGAGCCATTATATGTGAAAAAAATTTACAAATTAAAATAATGTAAAACCTTTTGTAGACCTTTTAGCTACTTATTGGAACCTGAAGGGAAATCAATGAGTGTCTTTTTGACCTCTGGGACAAAAGTATGTTCAATAGGTCAAATATGGACTTCTGTACAGCCTTATTATGTAAAAAAAAAAAAAAAAAAATATTAAACCGTTTGTAGACCTTTTAGCTACTAATTGGAACCAGAAGGAATGTCAATGAGTGACTTTTTGACCTTTGGGACAAAAATTTGTTCAGTAGGTCAAATATGGACTTCTTGCACAGCCATAATATGTAAACAAAAAAAAAACAAAAAAAAAAAACAAAAAAACATTGGAATAAGAAGGGAAATCAAGGAGTGACTTTTTGACCTTTGGGACAAACATTTGTTCAGTTGGTCAAATATGGACTTCTGTACAGCCATATTATGTAAAATAAATAAATAAATAAATAAAAATATATATAATTTAAACCTTTTTTAGACCTGTAAGCTACTTATTGGAATCAGAAGGGAAATCAATCTTTTTGACCTCTGGGACAAAAGTATGTTCAGTAGGTCAAATATGGACTTCTGTACAGCCATAATATGTATAAAAAAAAAAAAAAAAAAAAAAAAAAAAAAAAAAATATATATATATATATATATATATATATATATATATATATATATATATATATATATATATATATATATATATATACATATATATTAAACCTTTTGTATACCTTTTAGCTACTAATTGGAACCAGAAGGGAAGTCAATGAGTGACTTTTTGACCTTTGGGACAAACATTTGTTCAGTAGGTCAAATATGGACTTCTTGTGCAGCCATAAAATGTAAAAAAAAAAAAAAAAAAATGTAGACCTTTTAGCTACTTATTGGAATCAGAAGGGAAATCAGAGAGTGACTTTTTGACCTTTGGGACAAAAATTTGTTCAGTAGGTCAAATATGGACTTCTTGTACAGCCATAATATGTAAAAAAAAAAAAAAAAAAATGTTAAACCTTTTTTAGACCTGTATGCTACTTATTGGAATCAGAAGGGAAATCAATGAGTGTCTTTTTGACCTCTGGGACAAAAGTATGTTCAGTAGGTCAAATATGGACTTCTGTACAGCCATATTATGTAAAATAAATAAATAAATAAATAAAAATATATATAATTTAAACCTTTTTTAGACTTGTAAGCTACTTATTGGAATCAGAAGGGAAATCAATGAGTGTCTTTTTGACCCCTGGGACAAAAGTATGTTCAGTAGGTCAAATATGGACTTCTGTACAGCCATAATATGTATAAAAATAAAAAATAAAAAATAAAAAAACTTTTGTAGACCTTTTAGCTACTAATTGGAACCAGAAGGGAAGTCAATGAGTGACTTTTTGACCTTTGGGACAAAAATTTGTTCAGTAGGTCAAATATGGACTTTGTACAGCCATAATATGTATAAAAAAAAAAAAAAAAAAAAAAAAAACTTTTGTAGACCTTTTAGCTACTAATTGGAACCAGAAGGAAAGTCAATGAGTGACTTTTTGACCTTTGGGACAAACATTTGTTCAGTAGGTCAAATATGGACTTTGTACAGCCATAATATGTGAAAACAAAACAAAAACAAAAAAAACAGAAAACAAAAAAAACATTTAAACCTTTTTTAGACCTGTAAGCTACTTATTGGAATCAGAAGGGAAATCAATGAATTTTTTTTTTTTTTAATTAAAAACTTTTGTAGACCTTTTAGGTACTTATTAGAAACAGAAGGAAAATCAATGAGTGACTTTTTGACCTTTGGGACAAAAATTTGTTCAGTAGGTCAAAAATGGACTTCTGTACAGCCATAATATGTAAAAAAAAATAAAATAAAATTAAATTAAAAATTAAAAAAAAAATTTAAAACTCTTGTAGACCTTTTAGGTACTTATTAGAAACAGAAGGGAAGTCAACGAGTGACTTTTTGACCTTTGGGACAAAAATGTGTTCAATAGGTCAAATATGGACTTTGTACAGCCATAATATGTAAAAAAAATGTAAAAAAAATTTAAAACTTTTGTAGACCTTTTAGGTACTTATTAGAAACAGAAGGAAAATCAATGAGTGACTTTTTGACCTTTGGGACAAACATTTGTTCAGTAGGTCAAATATGGACTTTGTACAGCTATAATATGTAAAAACAAAACAAAAACAAAAAAACAAAAAAAACATTTAAACCTTTTTTAGACCTGTAAGCTACTTATTGGAATCAGAAGGGAAATCAATGAGTGACTTTTTGACCTTTGGAACAAAAATTTCTTCAGTAGGTCAAATATGGACTTTGTAAAGACATAATATGTGAAAAAAATAAAAAAATAAAAATAATGTAAAACCTTTTGTAGACCTTTTAGCTACTTATTGGAATCAGAAGGGAAATCAATGAGTGTCTTTTTGACCTCTGGGACAAAAGTATGTTCAGTAGGTCAAATATGGACTTCTGTACAGCCATATTATGTAAAATAAATAAATAAATAAATAATAATATATATAATTTAAACGTTTTTTAGACCTGTAAGCTACTTATTGGAATCAGAAGGGAAAACAATGAGTGTCTTTTTGACCCCTGGGACAAAAGTATGTTCAGTAGGTCAAATATGGACTTCTGTACAGCCACAATATGTAAAAAAAAAAAAAAAAAAAAAAAAAAAAAAATTAAAAACTTTTGTAGACCTTTTAGGTACTTATTAGAAACAGAAGGAAAATCAATGAGTGACTTTTTGACCTTTGGGACAAAAATTTGTTCAGTAGGTCAAACATGGACTTCTGTACAGCCATTACATGTAAAAAAAAAAAAAAAAATTATATATATATATATATATATATAGATATATATATATATATATATATATTAAACCTTTTGTAGACCTTTTAGATACTAATTGGAACCAGATGGGAAGTCAATGAGTGACTTTTTGACCTTTGGGACAAAAATTTGTTCAATAGGTCAAATATGGACTTTGTACAGCCATAATATGTAAAAAAAATAAAAATTAAAATTAAAAACTTTTGTAGACGTTTTAGCTACTAATTGGAATTAGAAGGGAAGTCAATGAGTGACTTTTTGACCTTTGGGACAAAAATTTGTTCAGTAGGTCAAATATGGACTTTGTACAGCCATAATATGTTAAAAAAATATATATAAAAAAATTTAAAACCTTTTGTAGACGTTTTAGCTACTAATTGGAACCAGAAGGGAAGTCAATGAGTGACTTTTTGACTTTTGGGACAAAAATGTTTTCAGTAGGTCAAATATGGACTTCTTGTACAGCCATAAAATTAAAAAAAAAAAAAAAAAAAATTATTAAACCTTTTTTAGACCTGTAAGCCTACTGATTGGAATCAGAAGGGAAATCAATGAGTGACTTTTTTTGACCTTTGGGACAAAAATATGTTCAGTAGGTCAAATATGGACTTCTGTACAGCCATAATATGTAAAAAAAAAAAAAAAAAAAAAAAAAAAAAAAATATATATATATATATATATATATATATATATATATATATATATATATATATATATATATATATATATATATATATATATATATATATTAAACCTTTTGTATACCTTTTAGCTACTAATTGGAACCAGAAGGGAAGTCAATGAGTGACTTTTTGACCTTTGGGACAAACATTTGTTCAGTAGGTCAAATATGGACTTCTTGTGCAGCCATAAAATGTAAAAAAAAAAAAAAAAAAAAAAAATTAGACCTTTTAGCTACTTATTGGAATCAGAAGGGAAATCAGAGAGTGACTTTTTGACCTTTGGGACAAAAATTTGTTCAGTAGGTCAAATATGGACTTCTTGTACAGCCATAATATGTAAAAAAAAAAAAAAAAAAATGTTAAACCTTTTTTAGACCTGTATGCTACTTATTGGAATCAGAAGGGAAATCAATGAGTGTCTTTTTGACCTCTGGGACAAAAGTATGTTCAGTAGGTCAAATATGGACTTCTGTACAGCCATATTATGTAAAATAAATAAATAAATAAATAAAAATATATATAATTTAAACCTTTTTTAGACCTGTAAGCTACTTATTGGAATCAGAAGGGAAATCAATGAGTGTCTTTTTGACCCCTGGGACAAAAGTATGTTCAGTAGGTCAAATATGGACTTCTGTACAGCCATAATATGTATAAAAAAAAATAAAAATTAAAAAAAAAAATTAAAAACTCTTTTAGACCTTTTAGGTACTTATTAGAAACAGAAGGGAAGTCAATGAGTGACTTTTTGACCTTTGGGACAAAAATGTGTTCAATAGGTCAAATATGGACTTTGTACAGCCATAATATGTAAAAAAAAATGTAAATTTTTTTTAAAACTTTTGTAGACCTTTTAGCTACTAATTGGAACCAGAAGGGAAGTCAATGAGTGACTTTTTGACCTTTGGGACAAAAATTTGTTCAGTAGGTCAAATATGGACTTTGTACAGCCATAATATGTATAAAAAAAAATTTTTTTTAAAAAACTTTTGTAGACCTTTTAGCTACTAATTGGAACCAGAAGGAAAGTCAATGAGTGACTTTTTGACCTTTGGGACACACATTTGTTCAGTAGGTCAAATATGGACTTTGTACAGCCATAATATGTGAAAACAAAACAAAAACAAAAAAACAGAAAACAAAAAAAACATTTAAACCTTTTTTAGACCTGTAAGCTACTTATTGGAATCAGAAGGGAAATCAATGAATTTTTTTTTTTTTTTAATTAAAAACTTTTGTAGACCTTTTAGGTACTTATTAGAAACAGAAGGAAAATCAATGAGTGACTTTTTGACCTTTGGGACAAAAATTTGTTCAGTAGGTCAAAAATGGACTTCTGTACAGCCATAATATGTAAAAAAAAAAAAAAAAAAAAAAAAAATTTAAAACTCTTGTAGACCTTTTAGGTACTTATTAGAAACAGAAGGGAAGTCAATGAGTGACTTTTTGACCTTTGGGACAAAAATGTGTTCAATAGGTCAAATATGGACTTTGTACAGCCATAATATGTAAAAAAAATGTAAAAAAAAATTAAAACTTTTGTAGACCTTTTAGGTACTTATTAGAAACAGAAGGAAAATCAATGAGTGACTTTTTGACCTTTGGGACAAACATTTGTTCAGTAGGTCAAATATGGACTTTGTACAGCTATAATATGTAAAAACAAAACAAAAACAAAAAAACAAAAAAAACATTTAAACCTTTTTTAGACCTGTAAGCTACTTATTGGAATCAGAAGGGAAATCAATGAGTGACTTTTTGACCTTTGGAACAAAAATTTCTTCAGTAGGTCAAATATGGACTTCTGTACAGCCATATTATGTAAAATAAATAAATAAATAAATAATAATATATATAATTTAAACGTTTTTTAGACCTGTAAGCTACTTATTGGAATCAGAAGGGAAAACAATGAGTGTCTTTTTGACCCCTGGGACAAAAGTATGTTCAGTAGGTCAAATATGGACTTCTGTACAGCCACAATATGTAAAAAAAAAAAAAAAAAAAAAAAAAAAAAAAAAAAAATTAAAAACTTTTGTAGACCTTTTAGGTACTTATTAGAAACAGAAGGAAAATCAATGAGTGACTTTTTGACCTTTGGGACAAAAATTTGTTCAGTAGGTCAAACATGGACTTCTGTACAGCCATTACATGTAAAAAAAAAAAAAAATTATATATATATATATATATATATATATATATATATATATATATATATATATAGATATATATATATATATATTAAACCTTTTGTAGACCTTTTAGATACTAATTGGAACCAGATGGGAAATCAATGAGTGACTTTTTGACCTTTGGAACAAAAATTTCTTCAGTAGGTCAAATATGGACTTTGTAAAGCCATAATATGTGAAAAAAAAAAATAAAAAAAAATAATGTAAAACCTTTTGTAGACCTTTTAGCTACTTATTGGAGCCAGAAGGAAAGTCAATGAGTGACTTTTTGACCTTTGGGACAAAAATTTGTTCAGAAGGTCAAATTTGGACTTCTTGTAGAGCCATTATATGTGAAAAAAATTTACAAATTAAAATAATGTAAAACCTTTTGTAGACCTTTTAGCTACTTATTGGAACCTGAAGGGAAATCAATGAGTGTCTTTTTGACCTCTGGGACAAAAGTATGTTCAATAGGTCAAATATGGACTTCTGTACAGCCTTATTATGTTAAAAAAAAAAAAAAAAAATATTAAACCGTTTGTAGACCTTTTAGCTACTAATTGGAACCAGAAGGAATGTCAATGAGTGACTTTTTGACCTTTGGGACAAAAATTTGTTCAGTAGGTCAAATATGGACTTCTTGCACAGCCATAATATGTAAACAAAAAAACAAAAAAAAAACAAAAAAAAAAACATTGGAATAAGAAGGGAAATCAAGGAGTGACTTTTTGACCTTTGGGACAAACATTTGTTCAGTTGGTCAAATATGGACTTCTGTACAGCCATATTATGTAAAATAAATAAATAAATAAATAAAAATATATATAATTTAAACCTTTTTTAGACCTGTAAGCTACTTATTGGAATCAGAAGGGAAATCAATCTTTTTGACCTCTGGGACAAAAGTATGTTCAGTAGGTCAAATATGGACTTCTGTACAGCCATAATATGTAAAAAAAAAAAAAAAAAAAAAAAAAAATATATATATATATATATATATATATATATATATATATATATATATATATATATATATATATATATATATATATATATATACATATATATTAAACCTTTTGTATACCTTTTAGCTACTAATTGGAACCAGAAGGGAAGTCAATGAGTGACTTTTTGACCTTTGGGACAAACATTTGTTCAGTAGGTCAAATATGGACTTCTTGTGCAGCCATAAAATGTATAAAAAAAAAAAAAAAAAATGTAGACCTTTTAGCTACTTATTGGAATCAGAAGGGAAATCAGAGAGTGACTTTTTGACCTTTGGGACAAAAATTTGTTCAGTAGGTCAAATATGGACTTCTTGTACAGCCATAATATGTAAAAAAAAAAAAAAAAAAAATGTTAAACCTTTTTTAGACCTGTATGCTACTTATTGGAATCAGAAGGGAAATCAATGAGTGTCTTTTTGACCTCTGGGACAAAAGTATGTTCAGTAGGTCAAATATGGACTTCTGTACAGCCATATTATGTAAAATAAATAAACAAATAAATAAAAATATATATAATTTAAACCTTTTTTAGACCTGTAAGCTACTTATTGGAATCAGAAGGGAAATCAATGAGTGTCTTTTTGACCCCTGGGACAAAAGTATGTTCAGTAGGTCAAATATGGACTTCTGTACAGCCATAATATGTATAAAAAAAAAAATAAAAAAAAATATTAAAAACTTTTGTGACCTTTTAGCTACTAATTGGAACCAGAAGGGAAGTCAATGAGTGACTTTTTGACCTTTGGGACAAAAATTTGTTCAGTAGGTCAAATATGGACTTTGTACAGCCATAATATGTATATAAAAAAAAAAAAACTTAAAAAAAAAAAAAAAAAAAACTTTTGTAGACCTTTTAGCTACTAATTGGAACCAGAAGGGAAGTCAATGAGTGACTTTTTGACCTTTGGGACAAAAATTTGTTCAATAGGTCAAATATGGACTTTGTACAGCCATAATATGTAAAAAAAATAAAAATAAAAATTAAAAACTTTTGTAGACCTTTTAGGTACTTATTAGAAACAGAAGGAAAATCAATGAGTGACTTCTTGACCTTTGGGACAAAAATTTGTTCAGTAGGTCAAACATGGACTTCTGTACAGCCATAATATGTTAAAAAAAATATATTTAAAAAAATTAATACCTTTTGTAGACCTTTTAGCTACTAATTGGAATTAGAAGGGAAGTCAATGAGTGACTTTTTGACCTTTGGGACAAAAATTTGTTCAGTAGGTCAAATATGGACTTTGTACAGCCATAATATGTTAAAAAAATATATATAAAAAAATTTAAAACCTTTTGTAGACGTTTTAGCTACTAATTGGAACCAGAAGGGAAGTCAATGAGTGACTTTTTGACTTTTGGGACAAAAATGTGTTCAGTAGGTCAAATATGGACTTCTTGTACAGCCATAAAATTTAAAAAAAAAAAAAAAAATTATTAAACCTTTTTTAGACCTGTAAGCCTACTGATTGGAATCAGAAGGGAAATCAATGAGTGACTTTTTTTGACCTTTGGGACAAAAATATGTTCAGTAGGTCAAATATGGACTTCTGTACAGCCATAATATGTAAAAAAAAAAAAAAAAAAAAAAAAAAAAAAAAAAAAAAAATATATATATATATATATATATATATATATATATATATATATATATATATATATATATATATATATATATATATTAAACCTTTTGTATACCTTTTAGCTACTAATTGGAACCAGAAGGGAAGTCAATGAGTGACTTTTTGACCTTTGGGACAAACATTTGTTCAGTAGGTCAAATATGGACTTCTTGTGCAGCCATAAAATGTAAAAAAAAAAAAAAAAAAAAAAATTAGACCTTTTAGCTACTTATTGGAATCAGAAGGGAAATCAGAGAGTGACTTTTTGACCTTTGGGACAAAAATTTGTTCAGTAGGTCAAATATGGACTTCTTGTACAGCCATAATATGTAAAAAAAAAAAAAAAAAATGTTAAACCTTTTTTAGACCTGTATGCTACTTATTGGAATCAGAAGGGAAATCAATGAGTGTCTTTTTGACCTCTGGGACAAAAGTATGTTCAGTAGGTCAAATATGGACTTCTGTACAGCCATATTATGTAAAATAAATAAATAAATAAATAAAAATATATATAATTTAAACCTTTTTTAGACCTGTAAGCTACTTATTGGAATCAGAAGGGAAATCAATGAGTGTCTTTTTGACCCCTGGGACAAAAGTATGTTCAGTAGGTCAAATATGGACTTCTGTACAGCCATAATATGTATAAAAAAAAATAAAAATAAAAAAAAAACTTTTGTAGACCTTTTAGCTACTAATTGGAACCAGAAGGGAAGTCAATGAGTGACTTTTTGACCTTTGGGACAAAAATTTGTTCAGTAGGTCAAATATGGACTTTGTACAGCCATAATATGTATAAAAAAAAAAATAAAAAAAAAAACTTTTGTAGACCTTTTAGCTACTAATTGGAACCAGAAGGAAAGTCAATGAGTGACTTTTTGACCTTTGGGACAAACATTTGTTCAGTAGGTCAAATATGGACTTTGTACAGCCATAATATGTGAAAACAAAACAAAAACAAAAAAACAGAAAACAAAAAAAACATTTAAACCTTTTTTAGACCTGTAAGCTACTTATTGGAATCAGAAGGGAAATCAATGAATTTTTTTTTTTTTTAAATTAAAAACTTTTGTAGACCTTTTAGGTACTTATTAGAAACAGAAGGAAAATCAATGAGTGACTTTTTGACCTTTGGGACAAAAATTTGTTCAGTAGGTCAAAAATGGACTTCTGTACAGCCATAATATGTAAAAAAAAAAAAAAAAAAAAAAAAAAAAAAAAAAAATTAAAAACTCTTGTAGACCTTTTAGGTACTTATTAGAAACAGAAGGGAAGTCAATGAGTGACTTTTTGACCTTTGGGACAAAAATGTGTTCAATAGGTCAAATATGGACTTTGTACAGCCATAATATGTAAAAAAAATGTAAAAATTTTTTAAAACTTTTGTAGACCTTTTAGGTACTTATTAGAAACAGAAGGAAAATCAATGAGTGACTTTTTGACCTTTGGGACAAACATTTGTTCAGTAGGTCAAATATGGACTTTGTACAGCTATAATATGTAAAAACAAAACAAAAACAAAAAAACAAAAAAAACATTTAAACCTTTTTTAGACCTGTAAGCTACTTATTGGAATCAGAAGGGAAATCAATGAGTGACTTTTTGACCTTTGGAACAAAAATTTCTTCAGTAGGTCAAATATGGACTTTGTAAAGACATAATATGTGAAAAAAATAAAAAAATAAAAATAATGTAAAACCTTTTGTAGACCTTTTAGCTACTTATTGGAATCAGAAGGGAAATCAATGAGTGTCTTTTTGACCCCTGGGACAAAAG
>NC_137115.1:22331080-22343580 GCF_949357685.1 Gobio gobio | reverse complement strand
GTGCATTGAAGAGAATAGTGACTTTGCATTGCATTGCATTCAAGAACTCGTTGTGAATTTAAGAAAAAAATGGTTTTACATTGCAATGCATACTAAAATCATTGTGCATTGAAGAGACAAGTGATTTTGCATTGCAATGCATACAGAACTCATTGTGAATTGAGAGATGGGCTGTTGCATCGCATATAAGAACTTGTTGTGCATTGAAGAGACAAGTGCTTTTGCTTTGCATTGCATTGCATATAAGAACTTTTTGTGCATTGAAGAGACAAGTGATTTTGCATTGCATTCAAGAACTCGGTGTACATTGAAGAGACAAGTGATTTTGTATTGCATTGCATTAAAACACTCGGTGTGCGTTGACAAGATTAGTGCGTTTGCATTGCATCGCAATAAAAAAAACTTGTACTTTGATCAGATTAGTGCTTTTGAATTGCAATGCATACAAGACTCGTTGTGTATTGAATAGAATAGATTGAATAGACTTTTGCATTGCATTGCATATAAGAACTTTTTGAGCATTGAAGAGACAAGTGATTTTGAACTGCATTGCATTAAAGAATTCGTTGTGCATTGAAGAGAAAAGTGATTTTGTATTGCATTGCATTCAAAAACTCGGTGTGCATTGAAAGGAATAGTGGTTTTGCATTGCAATGCATACAAAATACATTGTGCTTTTAATATATTAGTGCTTTTTTGCATTGCAATGCACACTAAACACATTGTGCATTGAATAGATTAGTGCGTTTGCATTGCATAGCATTAAAAAAACTTGTGAATTGACGAGTTAGTTCTTTTGTTTTGCAATGCATACTAAACTCATTGTTCATTGAAGAAACAAGTGATTTTGCATTGCATTCAAAAACTCGGTGTGCATTAAAGAGAATAGTGGATTTTGCATTGCAATGCATAATAAACTCATTGTGCATTGAAGAGACAAGTGATTTTGGATTGCATATAAGAACTTTTTGTGCATTGAAGAGACAAGTGATTTTGCATTGCATTCAAGAACTCGGTGTGCATTGAAGAGAATAGTGGATTTTGCATTGCAATGCATACTAAACTCATTGTGCATTGAAGAGACAAGTGATTTTGCATTGCATATAAGAACTTTTTGTGCATTGAAGAGACAAGTGATTTTGCAATGCATTAAAGAACTCGGTGTGCATTGAAGAGACAAGGGATTTTGTATTGCATTCAAAAACTCGGTGTGCATTGAAGAGAATAGTGGATTTTGCATTGCAATGCATACTAAACTCATTGTGCATTGAAGAGACAAGTGATTTTGCAATGCATTAAAGAACTCGGTGTGCATTGAAGAGACAAGGGATTTTGTATTGCATTCAAAAACTCGGTGTGCATTGAAGAGAATAGTGGATTTTGCATTGCAATGCATACTAAACTCATTGTGCATTGAAGAGACGTGATTTTGCATTGCATATAAGAACTTTTTGTGCATTGAAGAGACAAGTGATTTTGCATTGCATTCAAGAACTCGGTGTGCATTGAAGAGAATAGTGGATTTTGCATTGCAATGCATACTAAACTCATTGTGCATTGAAGAGACAAGTGATTTTGCATTGCATATAAGAACTTTTTGTGCATTGAAGAGACAAGTGATTTTGCATTGCATTAAAGAACTCGGTGTGCATTGAAGAGACAAGGGATTTTGTATTGCATTCAAAAACTCGGTGTGCATTGAAGAGAATAGTGGATTTTGCATTGCAATGCATACTAAACTCATTGTGCATTGAAGAGACGTGATTTTGCATTGCATATAAGAATTTTTTGTGCATTGAAGAGACAAGTGATTTTGCATTGCATTCAAGAACTCGATGTGCATTGAAGAGACAAGTGATTTTGCATTGCATCGCAATAAAAAAAACTTGTGCTTTGACCATATTAGTGCTTTTGCATTGCAATGCATACAAGACTTTTTTTGCATTGAAGAGACAAGTGATTGCATTCAAGAACTCGGTGCGCAAGTGATTTTGTATTGCATTCAAAAACTCTGTGTGCATTGAAAAGAATAGTGGATTTTGCATTGCAATGCATACTAAACTCATTTTGCATTGACCATATTAGTGCTTTTGCATTGCAATGCATACAATACTTGTTTTGCATTGAAGAGACAAGTGATTTTGCATTGCATTGCATTCAAGAACTCGGTGTGCATTGAAGAGACAAGTGATTTTGTATTGCATTCAAAAACTCGGTGTGCATTGAAGAGAATAGTGGATTTTGCATTGCAATGCATACTAAACTCATGTTGCATTGAACAGATTAGTGCTTTTGCAATGCATTGAATAATTAACTTTTTGTGCATTGAAGAGACAAGTGATTTTGCATTGCATTGCTTTCAAGAACTCGGTGTGCATTTAAGAGAATAGTGGTATTGCATTGCAATGCACACAAAACACATTGTTCATTGAATAGATTAGTGCTTTTGCATTGCAATGCATACTAAACTCATTGTGCATTGAAGAGACAAGTTATTTTGCATTGCATCGCAATAAAAAAAAACTTGTGCTTTGACCATATTAGTGCTTTTGCATTGCAATGCATACAAGACTTTTTTTGCATTGAAGAGACAAGTGATTGCATTCAAGAACTCGGTGCGCAAGTGATTTTGTATTGCATTCAAAAACTCGGTGTGCATTGAAAAGAATAGTGGATTTTGCATTGCAATGCATACTAAACTCATTTTGCATTGACCATATTAGTGCTTTTGCATTGCAATGCATACAATACTTTTTTTGCATTGAAGAGACAAGTGATTTTGCATTGCATTGCATTCAAGAACTCGTTGTGCATTGAAGAGACAATTTATTTTGTATTGCATTGCATTCAAACACTCGGTGTGCATTGAAGAGAATAGTGATTTTGCATTGCATTGCATATAAGAACTTTTTGTGCATTGAAGAGACAAGTGATTTTGTATTGCATTCAAGAACTCGGTGTGCATTTAAGAGAATAGTGGTTTTGCATTGCAATGCACACAAAACACATTGTTCATTGAATAGATTAGTGCGTTTGCATTGCATAGCATTAAAAAAACTTGTGAATTGACGAGATTAGTGCTTTTGCATTGCAATGCATACTAAACTCATTGTGCATTGAAGAGACAAGTGATTTTGCATTTCTTTGCATTCAAGAACTCGGTGTGCATTGAAGAGACAAGTGATTTTGCTTTGCATCGCATTAAAAAACATTTGTGCATTGACGAGATTAGTGCTCTTGCATTTCATTGCATAGAGGAACTTTTTGTGCATTGAAGAGACAAGTGATTTTGCATTGCATTCAAGAACTCGGTGTGCATTGAAGAGAATAGTGGATTTTGCATTGCAATGCATTCTAAACTCATTGTGCATTGAAGAGAAAAGTGATTTTGCATTTTATTCAAGAACTCGGTGTGCATTGAAGAGACAAGTGATTTTGCATTGCATCGCATTAAAAAACATTTGTGCATTGACGAGATTAGTGCTCTTGCATTGCATTGCATATAAGAACTTTTTGTGCATTGAATAGACAAGTGATTTTGCATTGCATTCAAGAACTCGGTGTGCATTGAAGAGAATAGTGGATTTTGCATTGCAATGCATTCTAAACTCATAGTGCATTGAAGAGACAAGTGATTTTGC
This sequence comes from Gobio gobio, assembly GCF_949357685.1. Taxonomy (NCBI): domain Eukaryota; kingdom Metazoa; phylum Chordata; class Actinopteri; order Cypriniformes; family Gobionidae; genus Gobio; species Gobio gobio. The sequence goes on along the minus strand of NC_137115.1, from coordinate 22,339,939 downwards.
ATTGCATTAAAGAACTCGGTGTGCATTGAAGAGACAAGGGATTTTGTATTGCATTCAAAAACTCGGTGTGCATTGAAGAGAATAGTGGATTTTGCATTGCAATGCATACTAAACTCATTGTGCATTGAAGAGACAAGTGATTTTGCATTTTATTCAAGAACTCGGTGTGCATTGAAGAGACAAGTGATTTTGCATTGCATCGCATTAAAAAACATTTGTGCATTGACGAGATTAGTGCTCTTGCATTGCATTGCATATAAGAACTTTTTGTGCATTGAATAGACAAGTGATTTTGCATTGCATTCAAGAACTCGGTGTGCATTAAAGAGAATAGTGATTTTGCATTGCAATTCATACTAAACTCATTGTGCATTGAAGAGACAAGTGGTTTTGCATTGCATATAAGAACTTTTTGTGCATTGAAGAGACAAGTGATTTTGCATTGCATTCAAAAACTCGGTGTGCATTGAAGAGACAAGTGATTTTGCATTGCATCGCAATAAAAAAACTTGTGTTTTGACCAGATTAGTGCTTTTGCATTGCAAGCATACAAGACTTTTTTTGCATTGAAGAGACAAGTGATTGCATTCAAGAACTCGTTGTGCATTGAAGAGACAAGTCATTTTGTATTGCATTGCATTAAAAAATTCGGTGTTTATTGAAGAGAATAGTGGTTTTGCATTGCAATGCATACAAAACACATTGCGCATTGAATAGATTAGTGCGTTTGCATTGCATCGCAATAAAAAAAACTTGTGCTTTGACCAGATTAGTGCTTTTGCATTGCAATTCATACAATACTTTTTTTGCATTGAAGAGACAAGTGATTTTGTATTGCATTCAAAAACTCGGTGTGCATTGAAGAGATTAGTGGATTTTGCATTGCAATGCATACTAAACTCATTGTGCATTGAACAGATAAGTGCTTTTGCAATGCATTGAATAATGAACTTTTTGTGCATTGAAGAGACAAGTGATTTTGCATTGCATTGCTTTCAAGAACTCGGTGTGCATTTAAGAGAATAGTGGTTTTGCATTGCAATGCACACAAAACATTGTTCATTGAATAGATTAGTGCTTTTGCATTGCAATGCATACTAAACTCATTGTGCATTGAAGAGACAAGTTATTTTGCATTGCATCGCAATAAAAAAAACTTGTGCTTTGACCATATTAGTACTTTTGCATTGCAATGCATACAAGACTTTTTTTGCATTGAAGAGACAAGTGATTTTGCATTGCATTCAAGAACTCGTTGTGCATTGAAGAGACAATTTATTTTGTATTGCATTGCATTCAAACACTCGGTGTGCATTGAAGAGAATAGTGATTTTGCATTGCATTGCATATAAGAACTTTTTGTGCATTGAAGAGACAAGTGATTTTGCATTGCATTCAAGAACTCGGTGTGCATTTAAGAGAATAGTGGTTTTGCATTGCAATGCACACAAAACACATTGTTCATTGAATAGATTAGTGCGTTTGCATTGCATCGCAATAAAAAAAACTTGTGCTTTGACCAGATTAGTGCTTTTGCATTGCAATTCATACAATACTTTTTTTGCATTGAAGAGACAAGTGATTTTGTATTGCATTCAAAAACTCGGTGTGCATTGAAGAGATTAGTGGATTTTGCATTGCAATGCATACTAAACTCATTGTGCATTGAACAGATAAGTGCTTTTGCAATGCATTGAATAATGAACTTTTTGTGCATTGAAGAGACAAGTGATTTTGCATTGCATTGCTTTCAAGAACTCGGTGTGCATTTAAGAGAATAGTGGTTTTGCATTGCAATGCACACAAAACATTGTTCATTGAATAGATTAGTGCTTTTGCATTGCAATGCATACTAAACTCATTGTGCATTGAAGAGACAAGTTATTTTGCATTGCATCGCAATAAAAAAAACTTGTGCTTTGACCATATTAGTACTTTTGCATTGCAATGCATACAAGACTTTTTTTGCATTGAAGAGACAAGTGATTTTGCATTGCATTCAAGAACTCGTTGTGCATTGAAGAGACAATTTATTTTGTATTGCATTGCATTCAAACACTCGGTGTGCATTGAAGAGAATAGTGATTTTGCATTGCATTGCATATAAAAACTTTTTGTGCATTGAAGAGACAAGTGATTTTGCATTGCATTCAAGAACTCGGTGTGCATTTAAGAGAATAGTGGTTTTGCATTGCAATTAGGGTTGCCACCCGTTCCGTAAAATACGGAATCGTCCCGTATTTACAAGCAAAATGACGCGTTCCGTATCAAACCAATACGGGACGCGATTTGTTCCGTATTTTACATAGGTCACACATAGTTCAATAAACACACAAGGATTTTGCAGTGTGGAGAATACTGATAGCAAATATAAACAAATCAATTTCACAATAAGTAGTACAGGAGCTCATTTGTGCGTGATTGCGTTTTAGCGGCTTTGTTGACATAGCGGCGGAGTCTCGAGAACATGCGCTGTGCCAGAGTGTGCCTGAAAACTTGCGCGTTTTTTAAAAAACATGTCGAGTTCGCGTCGCGTGCGTCCACCGTTTAAACGCAAGACAATCTCCAGATATAGAGCTGAATATCAAAAAGGTATCAATGGGTCTGTCCAGTAACTCATGATGAACCTCAGGCCAACTGCACACTTTGTGAGAAGCATTTCAGTTGCTCAGACTGACTGACTTAAAGCAACAGCGGTGACAGACACATCTGTGCTTCTAAAGGTAGCCTATAGTTTTTTTTAATGGATAATATCTTAATATAATATTCCATAAATTATCAGAGCTTGGCAGACAGAATTATTATTTTTTAGACAGGTTAATTAATAGATTATAGCCTAATAAATGTAATTATTAATTTATAATTTAGCTACGCTATAATCATACATAACCAATAATCCTGTCGTATAAAGTTTATGACATTTAAAAAATGTTTTTGATAAAAATGGGACCAATAACTACATGATAATATAGTCATAATTTAAGTAAATTAATTAAAAAAGTGATTAGTGGTTCAGAATGACTGCTTAAAGAGACAGTTCACCCAAAAATGAAAATTCTGTCATCATTTTCTCACCCTCAAGTTGTTCCAAACATGTATACATTTCTTTATGTTGAACACATAGGAAGATTACTATGGAAGTCAATGGTGCCCCCAAAGAAGCCTGGTTACAAACATTCTTCAAAATATCTTCTTTTGTGTTCAGCAGAATAAAGAAACTCATACAGGTCTGGAACATCATGAGGGCGAGTAAATGATGACAGCATTTTCATTTTGGGCTGAACTGTCCCTTTAAAGTGCACCAAATAGGCTACTAAAAAGTTCTTTAGAAATAAATAAAATAATCAAATTTAAAATAATATAAAATGTGCTCTGTTGCAAGTTCAACGGGGGGGGGGGGGGGGGGGGTGGATGGGGGGGGGGCGTGAATGGGTGTCCCTTATTTTGCCACACCAGAGGTGGCAACCCTAATTGCAATGCACACAAAACACATTGTTCATTGAATAGATTAGTGCGTTTGCATTGCATAGCATTTAAAAAACTTGTGAATTGACGAGATTAGTGCTTTTGTGCATTGAAGAGACAAGTGATTTTGCATTTCTTTGCATTCAAGAACTCGGTGTGCATTGAAATTATTAGTGCTGTTGCATTGCATTAGATATAAAAAAACATTTTTTGCATTGAAGAGACAAGTGATTTTGCAGTGCATAACATAACTGATAAGTGCTTTTGCATTAGCAAGTGCATGGCAACATCTGTCTATTCAAAAGGTATATCTCCTCAATGCACCTCGGAATGAGTTGTCTTGCCAGGAGTAATCCTTAATGCGGGGACGCAATTAATTATGTCCTGTTGAACATCTTTCTCACCGACGAATCCTCAAATATAAAATGTCTTATAATTCCCTTTGACTCATCATGTTAAATCAGCCGGAACGTAGTACATTATGACCAATTGAACATGTTTATGGCCGATGAGTCCTCAAATATTAAATTACTATAAATACTCATTGTCTCCTCACGTTACATCAAGCCAAACAGTCTCCTTGAACATTGACTTACTATCCATACTTTTTGACTCTAAGCATTAAATTAGTCTATATTTGACCTACTGAACTTATTTCTGGCCGAAGGGTTCACAAAAGGTTATTTTCTATATTTTCTACATATTCTCATAGACTCCTTTTGATGGTGAATCAGTAGTCCATATTTGACCCGCAGACCATATTTTTTTTCGTCCTTGAACATTGACTTACTATCCATACTCATTGACTCATTCTTATGTTACATCAGGTTCTAATGTACGGCTGTTGTAACATTGAAGTCAATGAGTAGTATTAAATCAGTTTTCAAGGACACTTTGGTAAAAAAAAAATGGACTATGGCTGATTTATCATCATAAAGAGTCTATAATTGTGTATTGAAACTTAATTTACATGTTATTGCTAAACAGAAGTCCATATTTGACCTACTGAACATGTTTCTGGCCAAGGTGTCTAAAAAGGTTTTCAACTATATACTCTCAATGATTCCTTCTCATGTTAAATCAGGCAATAGTCCATATTTGACCTACTGAACATATTTTTTGCCACAGGGTTCACAAAGGTTTCTATTTGCTATATATTTTCATAGACCCCTTTTGATATTAAATCAGACATACAGTATACATATGACCAACTGAACAAATTTCTGGCCTCGATCATGAACTTACTATACATACTCATTGACTTCCCTTCTGATTCCCTTTTGTGGACAAAGGGTCAAAAATGGACATATGGACTATGGAGTATCTTATGGACTGATGAATATTCAGACAGAAATATGTTCAGTAGGTCAGTAGGTGTGGTATGGCTGATTTAACATAAGGAGTCTTTGAAAATATATAGTTGAAAATATTGTGTGGACCCCTTGGCCAAAAACATATTCAGAAGGTCAAATATGGACTTCTGTACAGCCATAACATGCAAAAATAAAAACAACATTTTAAAAACCCTTTTGTAGAACTTAGGGACGAAAATATGTCAGCAGGTAAAATGTGGACTTCTGTACAGCAGTTCTGTTACATGTAAAAAATAAATAAATAAAAATAAAACCTGTGGACCTTTTAGCTACTAATTGGAATCAGAAGGGACTTTTTTGACCTTTGGGCCAAGAATATGTTCAGTAGGTCAAATATGTTCTGTACAGCCATAGCATGTAAAAAAAACGTTTACATTTTTTAGACCTTTTAGCTACTAATTGGATCAAGAAGGGAAGTCAATGAGTGACTTTTTGACCTTTGGGACAAAAATCGAATCAGTAGATCAAATATGGACTTATGTACAGCCATTACATGTAAAAAAAAAAAAAAAAAAAAAAAAAAAAATGTGTAAACCATTTTTGGACCCGTAAGCTACTAATTGGAAGCAGACGGGAAGTCAATGAGTGACTTTTTGACCTTTGGGACAAAAATGTGTTCAGTAGGTCAAATATGGACTTCTGTACAGCCATAATATGTAAAAAATAAATAAATAAATAAATAAATAAAATAAATTAAAACCTTTTGTAGACCTTTTAGCTACTTATTGGAACCAGAAGGAAAGTCAATGAGTGACTTTTTGACCTTTGGGACAAAAATTTGTTCAGTAGGTCAAATATGGACTTCTGTACAGCCATAATATGTAAAAAAAATAAAAAAAAAATAAATTTAAACCTTTTGTAGACCTTTTAGCTACTTATTGGAACCAGAAGGGATGTCAATGAGTGACTTTCTGACCTTTGGAACAAAAATTTGTTCATTAGGTCAAATATGGACTTTGTACAGCCATAATATGTTAAAAAAATTATAATAAAAAAAAAAAAACAATTAAAACCTTTTGTAGACCTTTTAGGTACTTATTGGAACCAGAAGGAAAATCAATGAGTGACTTTTTGACCTTTGGGACAAAAATGTGTTCAGTAGGTCAAATATGGACTTTGGACAGCCATTATATGTGAATTTTTTTTTTTTTTTAAATTAAAACCTTTTGTAGACCTTTTAGCTACTTATTGGAACCAGAAGGAAATTCAATGAGTGACTTTTGACCTTTGGGACAAAAATTTGTTCAGTAGGTCAAATATGGACTTTGTACAGCCAAAATATGTTAAAAATAAATAAATAAAAAAATTAAGCCTTTTTTAGACCTTTTAGCTACTAATTGGAACCAGAAGGAAAGTCAATGAGTGACTTTTTGACCTTTGGGACAAAAATTTGTTCAGTAGGTCAAATATGGACTTCTGTACAGCCATAACATGTAAAAAAAAAAAAAAAAAAAATATATATATATATATATATATATATACATATATTAAACCTTTTGTAGACCTTTTAGCTACTAATTGGAACGAGAAGGGAAGTCAATGAGTGACTTTTTGACCTTTGGGACAAAAATTTGTTCAGTAGGTCAAATATGGACTTTGGACAGCCATTATATGTGAATTTTTTTTTTTTTTTTAAGTTAAAACCTTTTGTAGACCTTTTAGCTACTTATTGGAACCAGAAGGAAAGTCAATGAGTGACTTTTGACCTTTGGGACAAAAAATTGTTCAGTAGGTTAAATATGGACTTCTTGTACAGCCATAATATGTAAATAAAAAATAAAAAAATTAAAACCTTTTGTAGACGTTTTAGCTACGAATTGGAACCAGAAGGAATGTCAATGAGTGACTTTTTGACCTTTGGGACAAACATTTGTTCATTAGGTCAAATATGGACATTTTTTACAGCCATAATATGTAAAAACAGAAGAAGAAAAAAAAGAAAAGAAAAAAAACATTTAAACCTTTTTTAGACCTGTAAGCTACTTATTGGAATCAGAAGGGAAATCATTGAGTGACTTTTTGACCTTTGGAACAAAAATTTCTTCAGTAGGTCAAATATGGACTTTGTACAGCCATAATATGTGAAAAAAATAAAAAAATAAAAATAATGTAAAACCTTTTGTAGACCTTTTAGCTACTTATTGGAACCAGAAGGAAAGTCAATGAGTGACTTTTTGACCTTTGGGACAAAAATTTGTTCAGAAGGTCAAATTTGGACTTCTTGTAGAGCCATTGTGAAAAAAATTAAAAAATAAAAATAATGTAAAACCTTTTGTAGACCTTTTAGCTACTTATTGGAATCAGAAGGGAAATCAATGAGTGTCTTTTTGACCTCTGGGACAAAAGTATGTTCAGTAGGTCAAATATGGACTTCTGTACAGCCTTATTATGTAAAAAAAAAAAAAAAAAAAAATATTAAACCGTTTGTAGACCTTTTAGCTACTAATTGGAACCAGAAGGAATGTCAATGAGTGACTTTTTGACCTTTGGGACAAAAATTTGTTCAGTAGGTCAAATATGGACTTCTTGTACAGCCATAATATGTAAAAAAAAAATAATAATAATAATATTGGAATCAGAAGGGAAATCAATGAGTGACTTTTTGACCTTTGGGACAAACATTTGTTCAGTAGGTCAAATATCGACTTCTGTACAGCCATATTGTGTAAAAAAAATAAACAAATAAATAAAAATATATATAATTTAAACCTTTTTTAGACCTGTAAGCTACTTATTGGAATCAGAAGGGAAATCAATCTTCTTGACCTCTGGGACAAAAGTTTGTTCAGTAGGTCAAATATGGACTTCTGTACAGCCATAATATGTAAAAAAAAAAAAAAAAACATTGGAATCAGTAGGGAGATCAATGAGTGACTTTTTGAACTTTGGGACAAAAATTTGTTCAGTAAGTCAAATATGGATTTTGTACAGCCATAAAATGTAAAAAAAAAAAAAAAAAAAAAAAAAAAAAAAAAATTTAAAACCTTTTTTAGACCTTTTAGGTACTTATTAGAAACAGAAGGAAAATCAATGAGTGACTTTTTGACCTTTGGGACAAAAATTTGTTCAGTAGGTCAAACATGGACTTCTGTACAGCCATATTATGTAAAAAAATAAATAAAAATAAAATAAAAATGTAAACCTTTTGTAGACCTTTTAGCTACTAGTTGGAACCAGAAGGAAAGTCAATGAGTGACTTTTTGACCTTTGGGACAAACATTTGTTCAGTAGGTCATATATGGACTTTGTACAGCCATACTATGTAAAAACAGAAAAAATAAATAAAAAATTAAAAAATTAAAAAAATTAAACCTTTTTTAGACCTGTAAGCTACTTATTGGAATCAGAAGGGAAATCAATGAGTGACTTTTTGACCTTTGGAACAAACATTTATTCAGTAGGTCAAATATGGACTTTGTACAGCCATAATATGTGAAAAAAATAAACAATTAAAAATAATGTAAAACCTTTTGTAGACCTGTTAGCTACTTATTGGAACCAGAAGGAAAGTCAATGAGTGACTTTTTGACCTTTGGGACAAAAATTTGTTCAGAAGGTCAAATTTGGACTTCTTGTAGAGCCATTATATGTGAAAAAAATTAAAAAATAAAAATAATGTAAAACCTTTTGTAGACCTTTTAGCTACTTATTGGAATCAGAAGGGAAATCAATGAGTGTCTTTTTGACCTCTGGGACAAAAGTATGTTCAGTAGGTCAAATATGGACTTCTGTACAGCCTTATTATGTAAAAAAAACAAAAAACAAAAAAAACATATTAAACCGTTTGTAGACCTTTTAGCTACTAATTGGAACCAGAAGGAATGTCAATGAGTGACTTTTTGACCTTTGGGACAAACATTTGTTCAGTGGGTCAAATATGGACTTCTGTACAGCCATATTATGTAAAATAAATAAATAAAAATATATATAATTTAAACCTTTTTTAGACCTGTAAGCTACTTATTGGAATCAGAAGGGAAATCAATCTTCTTGACCTCTGGGACAAAAGTTTGTTCAGTAG
>NC_137115.1:22283580-22328580 GCF_949357685.1 Gobio gobio | reverse complement strand
CTTTTAGCTACTAATTGGAACCAGAAGGGAAGTCAATGAGTGATTTTTTGACTTTGGGACAAAAATTTCTTCAGTAGGTCAAATATGGACTTCTTGTACAGCTATAATATGTATAAAAAAAAATAATAATAAATAAAATAAAATAAAACATTTAAACCTTTTTTAGACCTGTAAGCTACTTATTGGAATCAGAAGGGAAATCAATGAGTGACTTTTTGACCTTTGGGACAAAAATTTCTTCAGTAGGTCAAATATGGACTTTGGACAGCCATTATATGTGAATTTTTTTTTTTTTTTTAATTAAAACCTTTTGTAGACCTCTTAGCTACTTATTGGAACCAGAAGGAAAGTCAATGAGTGACTTTTGACCTTTGGGACAAAAATTTGTTCAGTAGGTCAAACGTGGACTTCTGTACAGCCATAATATGTAAAAAAAATAAAAAAAAAAATAATAAAAATGTAAACCTTTTGTAGACCTTTTAGCTACTAATTGGAACCAGAAGGAAAGTCAATGAGTTACTTTTTGACCTTTGGGACAAACATTTGTTCAGTAGGTCAAATATGGACTTTGTACAGCCATAATATGTAAAAACAGAAGAAAAAAAAAAGAAAAAATTTTTTTTTAAACCTTTTTTAGACCTGTAAGCTACTTATTGGAATCAGAAGGGAAATCAATGAGTGACTTTTTGACCTTTGGAACAAAAATTTCTTCAGTAGGTCAAATATGGACTTTGTACAGCCATAATATGTGAAAAAAATTAAAAAAATAAAAATAATGTAAAACCTTTTGTAGACCTTTTAGCTACTTATTGGAACCAGAAGGAAAGTCAATGAGTGACTTTTTGACCTTTGGGACAAAAATTTGTTCAGAAGGTCAAATTTGGACTTCTTGTAGAGCCATTATATGTGAAAAAAATTAAAAAATAAAAATAATGTAAAACCTTTTGTAGACCTTTTAGCTACTTATTGGAATCAGAAGGGAAATCAATGAGTGTCTTTTTGACCTCTGGGACAAAAATTTGTTCAGTAGGTCAAATATCGACTTCTGTACAGCCATATTATGTAAAAAAAATAAACAAATAAATAAAAATATATATAATTTAAACCTTTTTTAGACCTGTAAGCTACTTATTGGAATCAGAAGGGAAATCAATCTTCTTGACCTCTGGGACAAAAGTTTGTTCAGTAGGTCAAATATGGACTTCTGTACAGCCATAATATGTAAAAAAAACAAAACAAAACAAAAAAAACATTGGAATCAGTAGGGAAATCAATGAGTGACTTTTTGAACTTTGGGACAAAAATTTGTTCAGTAAGTCAAATATGGACTTTGTACAGCCATAAAATGTAAAAAAAAAAAAAAAAAAAAAAAAAAAAAAAATTAAAACTTTTTTAGACCTTTTAGGTACTTATTAGAAACAGAAGGAAAATCAATGAGTAACTTTTTGACCTTTGGGACAAAAATTTGTTCAGTAGGTCAAACATGGACTTCTGTACAGCCATATTATGTAAAAAAAAAAAAAAAAATTAAAAACTTTTGTAGACCTTTTAGGTACTTATTGGAAACAGAAGGAAAATCAATGAGTGACTTTTTGACCTTTGGGACAAAAATTTGTTCAGTAGGTCAAACATGGACTTCTGTACAGCCATAATATGTAAAAAAATAAATAAAAATAAAATAAAAATGTAAACCTTTTGTAGACCTTTTAGCTACTAATTGGAACCAGAAGGAAAGTCAATGAGTGACTTTTTGACCTTTGGGACAAACATTTGTTCAGTAGGTCATATATGGACTTTGTACAGCCATACTATGTAAAAACAGAAAAAATAAATAAAAATAAAAATAAAAATAAAAATTTAAACCGTTTGTAGACCTTTTAGTTACTAATTGGAACCAGAAGGAATGTCAATGAGTGACTTTTTGACCTTTGGGACAAACATTTGTTCAGTAGGTCAAATATGGACTTCTGTACAGCCATATTATGTAAAATAAATAAATAAAAATATATATAATTTAAACCTTTTTTAGACCTGTAAGCTACTTATTGGAATCAGAAGGGAAATCAATCTTCTTGACCTCTGGGACAAAAGTTTGTTCAGTAGGTCAAATATTGACTTCTGTACAGCCATAATATGTAAAAAAAAAAAAAAAAAAAAAAAAAAAAAAAAAAAATATATATATATATATATATATATATATATATATATATATATATATATATATATATATATATATATATATATTAAACCTTTTGTATACCTTTTAGCTACTAATTGGAACCAGAAGGGAAGTCAATGAGTGATTTTTTGACTTTGGGACAAAAATTTCTTCAGTAGGTCAAATATGGACTTCTTGTACAGCTATAATATGTATAAAAAAAAATAATAATAAATAAAATAAAATAAAACATTTAAACCTTTTTTAGACCTGTAAGCTACTTATTGGAATCAGAAGGGAAATCAATGAGTGACTTTTTGACCTTTGGGACAAAAATTTCTTCAGTAGGTCAAATATGGACTTTGGACAGCCATTATATGTGAATTTTTTTTTTTTTTTTAATTAAAACCTTTTGTAGACCTCTTAGCTACTTATTGGAACCAGAAGGAAAGTCAATGAGTGACTTTTGACCTTTGGGACAAAAATTTGTTCAGTAGGTCAAACGTGGACTTCTGTACAGCCATAATATGTAAAAAAAATAAAAAAAAAAATAATAAAAATGTAAACCTTTTGTAGACCTTTTAGCTACTAATTGGAACCAGAAGGAAAGTCAATGAGTTACTTTTTGACCTTTGGGACAAACATTTGTTCAGTAGGTCAAATATGGACTTTGTACAGCCATAATATGTAAAAACAGAAGAAAAAAAAAAGAAAAAAATTTTTTTTAAACCTTTTTTAGACCTGTAAGCTACTTATTGGAATCAGAAGGGAAATCAATGAGTGACTTTTTGACCTTTGGAACAAAAATTTCTTCAGTAGGTCAAATATGGACTTTGTACAGCCATAATATGTGAAAAAAATTAAAAAAATAAAAATAATGTAAAACCTTTTGTAGACCTTTTAGCTACTTATTGGAACCAGAAGGAAAGTCAATGAGTGACTTTTTGACCTTTGGGACAAAAATTTGTTCAGAAGGTCAAATTTGGACTTCTTGTAGAGCCATTATATGTGAAAAAAATTAAAAAATAAAAATAATGTAAAACCTTTTGTAGACCTTTTAGCTACTTATTGGAATCAGAAGGGAAATCAATGAGTGTCTTTTTGACCTCTGGGACAAAAATTTGTTCAGTAGGTCAAATATCGACTTCTGTACAGCCATATTATGTAAAAAAAATAAACAAATAAATAAAAATATATATAATTTAAACCTTTTTTAGACCTGTAAGCTACTTATTGGAATCAGAAGGGAAATCAATCTTCTTGACCTCTGGGACAAAAGTTTGTTCAGTAGGTCAAATATGGACTTCTGTACAGCCATAATATGTAAAAAAAACAAAACAAAACAAAAAAAACATTGGAATCAGTAGGGAAATCAATGAGTGACTTTTTGAACTTTGGGACAAAAATTTGTTCAGTAAGTCAAATATGGACTTTGTACAGCCATAAAATGTAAAAAAAAAAAAAAAAAAAAAAAAAAAAAAAATTAAAACTTTTTTAGACCTTTTAGGTACTTATTAGAAACAGAAGGAAAATCAATGAGTAACTTTTTGACCTTTGGGACAAAAATTTGTTCAGTAGGTCAAACATGGACTTCTGTACAGCCATATTATGTAAAAAAAAAAAAAAAAATTAAAAACTTTTGTAGACCTTTTAGGTACTTATTGGAAACAGAAGGAAAATCAATGAGTGACTTTTTGACCTTTGGGACAAAAATTTGTTCAGTAGGTCAAACATGGACTTCTGTACAGCCATAATATGTAAAAAAATAAATAAAAATAAAATAAAAATGTAAACCTTTTGTAGACCTTTTAGCTACTAATTGGAACCAGAAGGAAAGTCAATGAGTGACTTTTTGACCTTTGGGACAAACATTTGTTCAGTAGGTCATATATGGACTTTGTACAGCCATACTATGTAAAAACAGAAAAAATAAATAAAAATAAAAATAAAAATAAAAATTTAAACCGTTTGTAGACCTTTTAGTTACTAATTGGAACCAGAAGGAATGTCAATGAGTGACTTTTTGACCTTTGGGACAAACATTTGTTCAGTAGGTCAAATATGGACTTCTGTACAGCCATATTATGTAAAATAAATAAATAAAAATATATATAATTTAAACCTTTTTTAGACCTGTAAGCTACTTATTGGAATCAGAAGGGAAATCAATCTTCTTGACCTCTGGGACAAAAGTTTGTTCAGTAGGTCAAATATTGACTTCTGTACAGCCATAATATGTAAAAAAAAAAAAAAAAAAAAAAAAAAAAAAAAAAATATATATATATATATATATATATATATATATATATATATATATATATATATATATATATATATATATAAATATTAAACCTTTTGTAGACCTTTTAGCTACTAATTGGAACCAGAAGGGAAGTCAATGAGTGACTTTTTGACCTTTGGGACAAAAATTTGCTCAGTAGGTCAAATATGGACTTTGTACAGCCATAATATGTTAAAAAAAATATATTTAAAAAAATTAAAACCTTTTTTAGACGTTTTAGCTACTAATTGGAACCAGAAGGGAAGTCAATGAGTGACTTTTTGACCTTTGGGACAAAAATTTGTTCAGTAGGTCAAATATGGACTTTGTACAGCCATAATATGTTAAAACAAAAAATATAAAAAAAAATTAAACCTTTTGTAGACGTTTTAGCTACTAATTGGAACCAGAAGGGATGTCAATGAGTGACTTTCTGACCTTTGGAACAAAAATTTGTTCAGTAGGTCAAATATGGACTTTGTACAGCCATAATATGTTTAAAAAAATAATAATAAAAAAAACAATTAAAACCTTTTGTAGACGTTTTAGCTGCTAATTGGAACCAGAAGGGATGTCAATGAGTGACTTTCTGACCTTTGGAACAAAAATTTGTTCAGCAGGTCAAATATGGACTTTGTACAGCCATAATATGTGAAAAAAATTAAAACCTTTTGTAGACCTTTTAGCTACTTATTGGAACCAGAAGGAAAGTCAATGAGTGACTTTTTGACCTTTGGGACAAAAATTTGTTCAGTAGGTCAAATATGGACTTCTTGTACAGCCATAATATGTATAAAAAAAACAAAATAACAAACAAACAAAAAACATTTAAACCTTTTTTAGACCTGTAAGCTACTTATTGGAATCAGAAGGGAAATCAATGAGTGACTTTTTGACCTTTGGAACAAAAATTTCTTCAGTAGGTCAAATATGGACTTTGTACAGCCATAATATGTGAAAAAAATAAAAAAAATAAAAATAATGTAAAACCTTTTGTAGACCTTTTAGCTACTTATTGGAACCAGAAGGAAAGTCAATGAGTGACTTTTTGACCTTTGGGACAAAAATTTGTTCAGAAGGTCAAATATGGACTTTGTACAGCGATAATATGTTTAAAATAATAATAATAAAAAAAAAACAATTAAAACCTTTTGTAGACCTTTTAGGTACTTATTGGAACCAGAAGGAAAGTCAATGAGTGACTTTTTGACCTTTGGGACAAAAATTTGTTCAGTACATCAAATATGGACTTCTTGTACAGCCATAAAATGTAAAAAATAAATAAATAAATAAATAAATAAAAAACCTTTTTTAGACCTGTAAGCTACTTATTGGAATAAGAAGGGAAATCAATGAGTGTCTTTTTGACCTTTGGGACAAAAATTTGTTCAGCAGGTAAAATATGGACTTTGTACAGCCATAATATGTAAAAACAGAAAAAAAAAGAAAAAAAAAAATTTAAACCTTTTTTAGACCTGTAAGCTACTTATTGGAATCAGAAGGGAAATCAATGAGTGACTTTTTGACCTTTGGAACAAAAATTTCTTCAGTAGGTCAAATATGGACTTTGTACAGCCATTATATGTGAAAAAAATTAAAAAATAAAAATAATGTAAAACCTTTTGTAGACCTTTTAGCTACTTATTGGAATCAGAAGGGAAATCAATGAGTGACTTTTTGACCTTTGGGACAAAAATTTGTTCAGTAGGTCAAACATGGACTTCTGTACAGCCATAATATGTAAAAAAAAAAAAAAATATATATATATATATATATATATATATATATATATATATATATATATATATATATTAAACCTTTTGTAGACCTTTTAGCTACTAATTGGAACCAGAAGGGAAGTCAATGAGTGACTTTTTGACCTTTGGGACAAAAATTTGTTCAGTAGGTCAAATATGGACTTTGTACAGCCATAATATGTAAAAAAAAAAAAAAAAAAAATTACAATCTTTTATAGACGTTTTAGCTACTAATTGGAACCAGAAGGGATGTCAATGAGTGACTTTCTGACCTTTGGAACAAAAATTTGTTCAGTAGGTCAAATATGGACTTTGTACAGCCATAATATGTTTAAAACAATAATAATAATAAAAAACAATTAAAACCTTTTGTAGACCTTTTAGGTACTTATTGGAACCAGAAGGAAAGTCAATGAGTGACTTTTTGACCTTTGGGACAAAAATTTGTTCAGTACATAAAATATGGACTTCTTGTACAGCCATAAAATGTAAAAAATAAATAAATAAATAAATAACCTTTTTTAGACCTGTAAGCTACTTATTGGAATCAGAAGGGAAATCAATGAGTGTCTTTTTGACCTCTGGGACAAAAGTATGTTCAGTAGGTCAAATATGGACTTCTGTACAGCCATATTATGTAAAATAAATAAATAAATAAATAAAAATATATATAATTTAAACCTTTTTTAGACCTGTAAGCTACTTATTGGAATCAGAAGGGAAATCAATAAGTGTCTTTTTGACCCCTGGGACAAAAGTATGTTCAGTAGGTCAAATATGGACTTCTGTACAGCCATAATATGTACAAAATAAATAAATAAATAAATAAATAAATATATATATGTATATGCTCGTTTTGAAAGAGACAACAGAGAAACTGCCACCAAGCTCAAACCCTCAGCTGACCACCCACCAATCACACTCTCCTCCACAGATGTCTGCAAGGCACTGAGCCGGATCAGCGCGCACAAGGCTGCTGGACCAGACAACATCCCTGGACGTGTGCTCAGGGCATGTGCGGAGCAGCTCGCTGGGGTTTTTACAGACATTTTCAACCTGTCTCTCGCCCAAGCAGCTGTACCATCATGCTTTAAACGCACTTCCATTGTGCCAGTGCCGAAACACTCCAGCCCGAGGTGCCCTAATGACTACCGCCCTGTAGCACTCACACCCATCATTATGAAGTGCTTTGAGCGGCTGGTCCTGGAACACCTAAAAGACTCTATACCATCCACATTGGACTCACACCAGTTTGCCTACCGCAGCAATAGGAGCACAGAGGATGCCGTTTCCATGGCACTGCACTCTGTGCTCACCCATCTGGACAGTAAAAACACTTATGCACGCATGCTGTTTGTTGACTTCAGCTCAGCATTCAACACTGTCATCCCATCCAAGTTAATTGCCAAACTTGGAGACCTGGGCATCAACACTTCAATGTGCAACTGGATTTTGGACTTCCTAACTGACAGACCCCAGAATGTTCGATCAGGATCCACCTGCTCCACATCCATCACTCTTAACACTGGTGTACCACAGGGCTGTGTGCTAAGTCCGTTTCTCTACTCCCTCTTCACCTCCGACTGCAAGCCTGTGTATGGAACTAATTCCATCGTCAAGTTTGCGGACGACACTACGGTGATTGGTCTCATCAGCAACAACGATGAGACTGCCTACAGGGAGGAGATCCAGCATCTGGCCACATGGTGCGCTGATAATAACCTGCTCCTCAACACCACCAAAACGAAGGAGCTCATTGTGGACTTCAGGAAGGAGTCAAGAGGCACACACGACACCATCCACATCAATGGAATGGCTGTTGAGCGTGTCTCCAGTTTCAAGTTCCTGGGGACCCACATCTCGGTGGACATGTCGTGGACGACCAACACCTCCAGCCTGGTCAAGAAGGCTCACCAGCGCCTCTTCTTCCTGAGGACACTGAGGAAGAATCAGCTCTCCTCGGCTATCCTGGTGAACTTCTACCGCTGCGCAATAGAAAGCATACTGACCAACTGTGTTCCAGTATGGTATGGGAGCTGCTCTGTTGCGGAGCGCAAGGCACTGCAGCGGGTGGTGAAAACTGCCCAGCGCATCACAGGAACTCCACTGCCTGCCATCGAACACATCCAGGGGAAACGCTGCCTGCATCGAGCTCGCAGCATCCTCAAGGACTCCTCTCACCCAGCCCACAGACTGTTTTCTCTCCTGCCCTCCGGCAGGCGTTTCAGGATCCACCGGACCAGGACCAGCAGACTAAAGAACAGTTTTTTCCCCAGAGCTGTCTCTTTATTGAACTCAAACCCCCGTTGATCCACTTCCCTCATAAACTGATAACTCTCCTACCTCACATCTGCCTTCACTTTGTTATTTGCACTACCGACTGTTTATTACAGTAACAACTGTTTACTTATGCATTCTGCACCACCATACCGTAACTGGATTATGCTCATCTGCACTGCCGACTGTATTTACAGTAACAATGTTTACATTTGCATTTTGCACCGTACTTCTAACTGGAATATGCAACCACTTTCCACTGCACTTTTACACTTTCTTTCGGATAGCTCTGTCCATAATTTATTGTACTAACTTAATCCACTGCTATATTCCTCATATTAGCCTAACATATTATTGTATACCTCTAACTGTAAAATTCTGTTCAAGTAATAACCGTCTGTATATTTATTCATAGTACATAGTCACCTGTAAATTCTGTTTATAGTAATAGCCATCTGTATATTTATTCATAGTACATATTCACCTGTAAATTCTGTTTATAGTAATAGCCATCTGTATATTTATTCACTGTATATATTCATCTGTAAATTCAGTTCTACTTATAGTAATAACCATCTCTCTACTTATACATATTTATATATATTCAGAACATTTTTATGTCCTGCACTTACGCAACCATTGTATATATCCTGCACTTGCTGCTATTGCACTTCTGGTTAGACCTAAACTGCATTTCGTTGCCTTGTACTTGTATTTGTGTAATGACAATAAAGTTGAATCTAATCTATATATATATATATATATATATATATATATATATATATATATATATATATATATATTAAACCTTTTGTATACCTTTTAGCTACTAATTGGAACCAGAAGGGAAGTCAATGAGTGATTTTTTGACTTTGGGAAAAAAAAATTTTCAGTAGGTCAAATATGGACTTCTTGTACAGCTATAATATGTATAAAAAAATAAAAATAAAAATAAAATAAAAAAAAAACATTTAAACCTTTTTTAGACCTGTAAGCTACTTATTGGAATCAGAAGGGAAATCAATGAGTGACTTTTTGACCTTTGGGACAAAAATTTCTTCAGTAGGTCAAATATGGACTTTGGACAGCCATTATATGTGAATTTTTTTTTTTTTTTTTAATTAAAACCTTTTGTAGACCTCTTAGCTACTTATTGGAACCAGAAGGAAAGTCAATGAGTGACTTTTGACCTTTGGGACAAAAATTTGTTCAGTAGGTCAAACGTGGACTTCTGTACAGCCATAATATGTAAAAAAATAAATAAAAATAAAATAAAAATGTAAACCTTTTGTAGACCTTTTAGCTACTAATTGGAACCAGAAGGAAAGTCAATGAGTTACTTTTTGACCTTTGGGACAAACATTTGTTCAGTAGGTCAAATATGGACTTTGTACAGCCATAATATGTAAAAACAGAAGAAAAAAAAAAGAAAAAAAAATTTAAACCTTTTTTAGACCTGTAAGCTACTTATTGGAATCAGAAGGGAAATCAATGAGTGACTTTTTGACCTTTGGAACAAAAATTTCTTCAGTAGGTCAAATATGGACTTTGTACAGCCATAATATGTGAAAAAAATTAAAAAATTAAAATAATGTAAAACCTTTTGTAGACCTTTTAGCTACTTATTGGAACCAGAAGGAAAGTCAATGAGTGACTTTTTGACCTTTGGGACAAAAACTTGTTCAGAAGGTCAAATTTGGACTTCTTGTAGAGCCATTATATGTGAAAAAAATTAAAAAATAAAAATAATGTAAAACCTTTTGTAGACCTTTTAGCTACTTATTGGAATCAGAAGGGAAATCAATGAGTGTCTTTTTGACCTCTGGGACAAAAATTTGTTCAGTAGGTCAAATATCGACTTCTGTACAGCCATATTATGTAAAATAAATAAACAAATAAATAAAAATATATATAATTTAAACCTTTTTTAGACCTGTAAGCTACTTATTGGAATCAGAAGGGAAATCAATCTTCTTGACCTCTGGGACAAAAGTTTGTTCAGTAGGTCAAATATGGACTTCTGTACAGCCATAATATGTAAAAAAAAAAAAAGAAAAAAAAAAAAAACATTGGAATCAGTAGGGAAATCAATGAGTGACTTTTTGAACTTTGGGACAAAAATTTGTTCAGTAAGTCAAATATGGACTTTGTACAGCCATAAAATGTAAAAAAAAAAAAAAAAAAAAAAAAAAAATTTAAAACTTTTTTAGACCTTTTAGGTACTTATTAGAAACAGAAGGAAAATCAATGAGTAACTTTTTGACCTTTGGGACAAAAATTTGTTCAGTAGGTCAAACATGGACTTCTGTACAGCCATATTATGTAAAAAAAAAAAAAAAAAATTTAAAAACTTTTGTAGACCTTTTAGGTACTTATTGGAAACAGAAGGAAAATCAATGAGTGACTTTTTGACCTTTGGGACAAAAATTTGTTCAGTAGGTCAAACATGGACTTCTGTACAGCCATAATATGTAAAAAAATAAATAAAAATAAAATAAAAATGTAAACCTTTTGTAGACCTTTTAGCTACTAATTGGAACCAGAAGGAAAGTCAATGAGTGACTTTTTGACCTTTGGGACAAACATTTGTTCAGTAGGTCATATATGGACTTTGTACAGCCATACTATGTAAAAACAGAAAAAATAAATAAAAATAAAAATAAAAATAAAAATTTAAACCTTTTTTAGACCTGTAAGCTACTTATTGGAATCAGAAGGGAAATCAATGAGTGTCTTTTTGACCTCTGGGACAAAAGTATGTTCAGTAGGTCAAATATGGACTTCTGTACAGCCATATTATGTAAAATAAATAAATAAAAATATATATAATTTAAACCCTTTTTAGACCTGTAAGCTACTTATTGGAATCAGAAGGGAAATCAATCTTCTTGACCTCTGGGACAAAAGTTTGTTCAGTAGGTCAGATATGGACTTCTGTACAGCCATAATATGTAAAAAAAAAAAAAAAAAAAAAAAAAAAAAAAAAAATATATATATATATATATATATATATATATATATATATATATATATATATATATATATATATATATATATATATATATATATATATATATATATATATATATATATATATATATATATTAAACCTTTTGTAGACCTTTTAGCTACTAATTGGAACCAGAAGGGAAGTCAATGAGTGACTTTTTGACCTTTGGGACAAAAATTTGCTCAGTAGGTCAAATATGGACTTTGTACAGCCATAATATGTTAAAAAAAATATATTTAAAAAAATTAAAACCTTTTTTAGACGTTTTAGCTACTAATTGGAACCAGAAGGGAAGTCAATGAGTGACTTTTTGACCTTTGGGACAAAAATTTGTTCAGTAGGTCAAATATGGACTTTGTACAGCCATAATATGTTAAAACAAAAAATATAAAAAAAAATTAAACCTTTTGTAGACCTTTTAGCTACTTATTGGAACCAGAAGGAAAGTCAATGAGTGACTTTTTGACCTTTGGGACAAAAATTTGTTCAGAAGGTCAAATATGGACTTTGTACAGCGATAATATGTTTAAAATAATAATAATAAAAAAAAAACAATTAAAACCTTTTGTAGACCTTTTAGGTACTTATTGGAACCAGAAGGAAAGTCAATGAGTGACTTTTTGACCTTTGGGACAAAAATTTGTTCAGTACATCAAATATGGACTTCTTGTACAGCCATAAAATGTAAAAAATAAATAAATAAATAAAAAACCTTTTTTAGACCTGTAAGCTACTTATTGGAATCAGAAGGGAAATCAATGAGTGTCTTTTTGACCTCTGGGACAAAAGTATGTTCTGTAGGTCAAATATGGACTTCTGTACAGCCATATTATGTAAAATAAATAAATAAATAAATAAAAATATATATAATTTAAACCTTTTTTAGACCTGTAAGCTACTTATTGGAATCAGAAGGGAAATCAATGGGTGTCTTTTTGACCCCTGGGACAAAAGTATGTTCAGTAGGTCAAATATGGACTTCTGTACAGCCATAATATGTACAAAAAAAAAAAAAAAAAAAAAAAAAAAATATATATATATATATATATATATATATATATATATATATATATATATTAGTGCTGTCAAACGATTAAAATATTTAATCGCGATTAATCGCATTAATGCCATAGTTAACTCACAATTAATCACAATTAATCGCACTTTTTTTTTTATTCTAAATGTCCCTTGATTTCTTTTTGTCCCATTATTTTTTCTTATTTTAATGCTCTTATCAACATAGAAAAGTGGATCGGCTTGCTTTGTTCAAATGTTTGTTTTATTGAAAACAACATTGGCATACTGTAGTGTTCGATTTCACACCAACATTCTCACTTGAAGCAGTCATTCACACTTGGAGCAAATAATCGCTCACACAATGTAACACTGTCCATCAATAAAAGGGTGAAAAAAAATACTTTGTTGCACAAACAGCCCCTTCAACAGCCCTTTCTAAGGGATCAAAACAGGGTGATACAAAATAAAATTACAAAGTGCACATGCAAGGTAAACTAGGACTCCGCCTATAGTGCAGTTAAACCAGGGGTCGCCAACTAGCGGACTCCGGTCCAAATCCGGACCGCGAAGCCTTTTGACGTAGGCTAATGAAACAGTTAACGTTGCAATGCTCACTGTTACGTTCAGACCCAGACGCGCGGTCAAGCATGCAGGTGCGTTCACACCGGACGCGAATGACGCGACATGCACGCCGCTTAATTCGCGCCGCAGAATGTCTATTTGCGTCTTTGCATTGACTTAAATCACTCGCGCAAAACGCTTCATTCGCGTCCGGTGTGAATGCACCACCAGAGCAGAAAGCAGCGCTCAAGACAAGCACTTTTAGTTGAAGACCCCTGAGTTAAACCATGGCATAATACGTTTCTCATTTCGGCGTCTCACGCTTGCCATCCACGTCTACTCTTTTAATGGCCCAAAACAAGTGTGGGCAGCCGCAGCGTGCCTGATGTTTTGTTTCCGGTCTAGCTACATCCGGAGTGGTGTTGTAGTTTTTCTAACGTTACTAGTTGCTGCAACAGCATGTGAAAAAACTACAAAGTTTGTTAGACCAAAAAGAACGTTAAACTCGCGATAAAAAAATTGACGCCGTTAAAATAGGTTTGCGTTAACGGCGTTAATAACGCGTTTAACTGACAGCACTAATATATATATATATATATATATATATATATATATATATATATATATATATATATATATATATATATATATATATTAAACCTTTTGTATACCTTTTAGCTACTAATTGGAACTAGAAGGGAAGTCAATGAGTGACTTTTTGACCTTTGGGACAAAAATTTGTTCAGTAGGTCAAATATGGACTTCTTGTACAGCTATAATATGTATAAAAAAATAAATAAAATAAAAAATAAAAAAAAACATTTAAACCTTTTTTAGACCTGTAAGCTACTTATTGGAATCAGAAGGGAAATCAATGAGTGACTTTTTGACCTTTGGGACCAAAATTTCTTCAGTAGGTCAAATATGGACTTTGGACAGCCATTATATGTGAATTTTTTTTTTTTTTTTTAATTAAAACCTTTTGTAGACCTCTTAGCTACTTATTGGAACCAGAAGGAAAGTCAATGAGTGACTTTTGACCTTTGGGACAAAAATGTGTTCAGTAGGTCAAATATGGACTTCTTGTACAGCCATAATATGTAAAAAAAAAAAAAAAAAGAAAAAAAAACATTTAAACCTTTTTTAGACCTGTAAGCTACTTATGGGAATCAGAAGGGAAATCAATGAGTGACTTTTTGACCTTTGGAACAAAAATTTCTTCAGTAGGTCAAATATGGACTTTGTACAGCCATAATATGTAAAAACAGAAAAAAAAGAAAAAAAAACATTTAAACCTTTTTTAGACCTGTAAGCTACTTATGGGAATCAGAAGGGAAATCAATGAGTGACTTTTTGACCTTTGGAACAAAAATTTCTTCAGTAGGTCAAATATGGACTTTGTACAGCCATAATATGTAAAAACAGAAAAAAAAGAAAAAAAAAACATTTAAACCTTTTTTAGACCTGTAAGCTACTTATTGGAATCAGAAGGGAAATCAATGAGTGACTTTTTGACCTTTGGAACAAACATTTCTTCAGTAGGTCAAATATGGACTTTGTACAGCCATATTATGTGAAAAAAAATAAAAAAATAAAAATAATGTAAAACCTTTTGTAGACCGTTTAGCCACTTATTGGAACCAGAAGGAAAGTCAATGAGTGACTTTTTGACCTTTGGGACAAAAATTTGTTCAGAAGGTCAAATTTGGACTTCTTGTAGAGCCATTATATTTGAAAAAAATTAAAAAATAAAAATAATGTAAAACCTTTTGTAGACCTTTTAGCTACTTATTGGAACCAGAAGGAAAGTCAATGAGTGACTTTTTGACCTTTGGGACAAAAATTTGTTCAGAAGGTCAAATTTGGACTTCTTGTAGAGCCATTATATGTGAAAAAAATTAAAAAATAAAAATAATGTAAAACCTTTTGTAGACCTTTTAGCTACTTATTGGAACCAGAAGGGAAATCAATGAGTGACTTTTTGACCTTTGGGACAAAATTTGTTCAGTAGGTCAAATATGGACTTTGTACAGCCATAATATGTAAAAAAAAAAAAAAAAAAATATTAAAAACTTTTGTAGACCTTTTAGGTACTTATTAGAAACAGAAGGAAAATCAATGAGTGACTTTTTGACCTTTGGGACAAAAATTTGTTCAGTAGGTCAAACATGGACTTCTGTACAGCCATAATATGTAAAAAAAAAAAAAAAAAAAAAAAAAAATTAAAACCTTTTGTAGACGTTTTAGCTACTAATTGGAACCAGAGGGGATGTCAATGAGTGACTTTTTGAACTTTGGGACAAAAAATTGTTCAGTAGGTCAAATATGGACTTCTTGTACAGCCATAAAATGTAAAAAAATAAATAAATAAAAATAAATAAATAAATAAATAAATAAATAAATAAATAAATAAATAAATAAATAAATAAATAAATAAATAAATAAATAAATAAATAAATAAATAAATAAATAAATAAATAAATAAATAAATAAATAAATAAATAAATAAATAAATAAATAAATAAATAAATAAATAAACTTTTTTAGACCTGTAAGCTACTTATTGGAATCAGAAGGGAAATCAATGAGTGACTTTTTGACCTTTGGGACAAAAATTTCTTCAGTAGGTCAAATATGGACATTGGAGAGCGATAATATGTGAGAATAAATTTTTTTTTAAAAAAAATTAAAACCTTTTGTAGACATTTTAGCTACTAATTGGAACCAGAGGGGATGTCAATGAGTGACTTTTTGAACTTTGGGACAAAAAATTGTTCAGTAGGTCAAATATGGACTTCTTGTACAGCCATAAAATGTAAAAAATAAATAAATAAATAAATAAATAAATAAATAAATAAATAAATAAATAAATAAATAAATAAATAAATAAATAAATAAATAAATAAATAAATAAATAAATAAATAAATAAATAAATAAATAAATAAATAAATAAATAAATAAATAAATAAATAAATAAATAAATAAATAAATAAATAAATAAATAAATAAAAAAAACTTTTTTAGACCTGTAAGCTACTTATTGGAATCAGAAGGGAAATCAATGAGTGACTTTTTGACCTCTGGGACAAAAATTTGTTCAGTAGGTCAAATATGGACTTCTTGTACAGCCATATGTAAAAAAAAAAAAATGTTAAACTTTTTTAGACCTGTAAGCTACTTATTGGAATCAGAAGGGAAATCAATGAGTGTCTTTTTGACCTCTGGGACAAAAGTATGTTCAGTAGGTCATATATGGACTTCTGTACAGCCATATTATGTAAAATAAATAAATAAATAATTAAAAATCTATATAATTTAAACCTTTTTTAGACATGTAAGCTACTTATTGGAATCAGAAGGGAAATCAATGTGTCTTTTTGACCCCTGGGACAAAAGTATGTTCAGTAGGTCAAATATGGACTTCTGTACAGCCGTAATATGTAAAAAAAAAAAAAAAAACAAACAAAAATTTTTTTTAAAACTTTTGTAGACCTTTTAGGTACTTATTAGAAACAGAAGGAAAATCAATGAGTGACTTTTTGACCTTTGGGAAAAAAATTTGTTCACTAGGTTAAAAATGGACTTCTGTACAGCCATAATATGTAAAAAAAAAAAAAAAAAAAAAAAAAAAAAAAAAATTTAAAACTTTTGTAGACCTTTTAGCTACTAATTGGAACCAGAAGGGAAGTCAATGAGTGACTTTTTGACCTTTGGGACAAAAATTTGTTCAATAGGTCAAATATGGACTTTGTACAGCCATAATATGTAAAAAAAAATTAAAAAATTTTTTTAAAACTTTTGTAGACCTTTTAGGTACTTATTAGAAACAGAAGGAAAATCAACGAGTGACTTTTTGACCTTTGGGACAAAAGTTTGTTCAGTAGGTCAAACATGGACTTCTGTACAGCCATAATATGTAAATAAAAATGTTTTAAAAAAAATTAAAAACTTTTGTAGACCTTTTAGGTACTTATTGGAAACAGAAGGAAGATCAATGAGTGACTTTTTGACCTTTGGGACAAAAATTTGTTCAGTAGGTCAAACATGGACTTCTGTACAGCCATAATATGTAAAAAAATAAATAAAAATAAAATAAAAATGTAAACCTTTTGTAGACCTTTTAGCTACTAATTGGAACCAGAAGGAAAGTCAATGAGTGACTTTTTGACCTTTGGAACAAACATTTGTTCCGTAGGTCAAATATGGACTTTGTACAGCCATAATATGTAAAAACAGAAAAAAAAGAAAAAAAAACATTTAAACCTTTTTTAGACCTGTAAGCTACTTATGGGAATCAGAAGGGAAATCAATGAGTGACTTTTTGACCTTTGGAACAAAAATTTCTTCAGTAGGTCAAATATGGACTTTGTACAGCCATATTATGTGAAAAAAAATAAAAAAATAAAAATAATGTAAAACCTTTTGTAGACCGTTTAGCCACTTATTGGAACCAGAAGGAAAGTCAATGAGTGACTTTTTGACCTTTGGGACAAAAATTTGTTCAGAAGGTCAAATTTGGACTTCTTGTAGAGCCATTATATTTGAAAAAAATTAAAAAATAAAAATAATGTAAAACCTTTTGTAGACCTTTTAGCTACTTATTGGAACCAGAAGGAAAGTCAATGAGTGACTTTTTGACCTTTGGGACAAAAATTTGTTCAGAAGGTCTAATTTGGACTTCTTGTAGAGCCATTATATGTGAAAAAAATTAAAAAATAAAAATAATGTAAAACCTTTTGTAGACCTTTTAGCTACTTATTGGAACCAGAAGGGAAATCAATGAGTGACTTTTTGACCTTTGGGACAAAATTTGTTCAGTAGGTCAAATATGGACTTTGTACAGCCATAATATGTAAAAAAAAAAAAAAAAAAAATATTAAAAACTTTTGTAGACCTTTTAGGTACTTATTAGAAACAGAAGGAAAATCAATGAGTGACTTTTTGACCTTTGGGACAAAAATTTGTTCAGTAGGTCAAACATGGACTTCTGTACAGCCATAATATGTAAAAAAAAAAAAAAAAAAAAAAAAAAATTAAAACCTTTTGTAGACATTTTAGCTACTAATTGGAACCAGAGGGGATGTCAATGAGTGACTTTTTGAACTTTGGGACAAAAAATTGTTCAGTAGGTCAAATATGGACTTCTTGTACAGCCATAAAATTTAAAAAATAAATAAATAAATAAATAAATAAATAAAAAAAACTTTTTTAGACCTGTAAGCTACTTATTGGAATCAGAAGGGAAATCAATGAGTGACTTTTTGACCTTTGGGACAAAAATTTGTTCAGTAGGTCAAATATGGACTTCTTGTACAGCCATATGTAAAAAAAAAAAATGTTAAACTTTTTTAGACCTGTAAGCTACTTATTGGAATCAGAAGGGAAATCAATGAGTGTCTTTTTGACCTCTGGGACAAAAGTATGTTCAGTAGGTCATATATGGACTTCTGTACAGCCATATTATGTAAAATAAATAAATAAATAAATAAAAATCTATATAATTTAAACCTTTTTTAGACATGTAAGCTACTTATTGGAATCAGAAGGGAAATCAATGAGTGTCTTTTAGACCTCTGGGACAAAAGTATGTTCAGTAGGTCAAATATGGACTTCTGTACAGCCATAATATGTAAAAAAAAAAAAAAAAAAAAAAAAAAAAAAAATTTAAAACTTTTGTAGACCTTTTAGGTACTTATTAGAAACAGAAGGAAAATCAATGAGTGACTTTTTGACCTTTGGGAAAAAAAATTGTTCACTAGGTTAAAAATGGACTTCTGTACAGCCATAATATGTTAAAAAAATAAAAAAATAAAAAAATAAAAAAATAAATTTAAAACTTTTGTAGACCTTTTAGCTACTAATTGGAACCAGAAGGGAAGTCAATGAGTGACTTTTTGACCTTTGGGACAAAAATTTGTTCAATAGGTCAAATATGGACTTTGTACAGCCCATCCATCCATCCATCCATCTTCTTCCGCTTATCCGGGGCCGGGTCGCGGGGGCAGCAGTCTAAGCCGAGATGCCCAGACTTCCCTCTCCCTAGACACTTCCTCTAGCTCTTCCGGGGGGACACCGAGGCGTTCCAAGGCCAGCCGGGAGACATAGTCCCTCCAGCGTGTCCTCGGTCTTCCCCGGGGCCTCCTCCCGGTTGGACATGCCCGAAACACCTTCCCGGGAAGGCGTTCAGGAGGCATCCGGAACAGATGCCCGAGCCACCTCAGCTGACCCCTCTCGATGTGGAGGAGCAGCGGCTCTACTCCGAGTTCCTCCCGAGTGACTGAGCTCCTCACCCTATCTCTAAGGGAGCGCCCAGCCACCCTGCGGAGAAAGCTCATTTCGGCCGCCTGTATCCGGGATCTTGTCCTTTCGGTCATGACCCAAAGCTCATGACCATAGGTGAGAGTAGGAACGTAGATTGACCGGTAAATCGAGAGCTTCGCCTTACGGCTTAGCTCTTTCTTCACCACGACAGACCGGTACATCGACCGCATTACTGCAGAAGCTGCACCGATCCGTCTGTCAATCTCCCGTTCCATCCTCCCCTCACTCGTGAACAAGACCCCTAGATACTTAAACTCCTCCACTTGGGGCAGGAACTCTCCACCAACCTGGAGTGGGCAAGCCACCCTTTTCCGACTGAGGACCATGGCCTCGGATTTGGAGGTGCTGATCCCCATCCCAGCCGCTTCACACTCGGCTGCAAACCGTCCCAATGCATGCTGAAGGTCCTGGTTAGAAGGGGCCAACACGACAACGTCATCCGCAAAGAGCAGAGACGAAACCGTGTGGTCCCCAAACCTGACACCCTCCGGCCCTTGGCTGCGCCTAGAAATTCTGTCCATAAAAATTATGAACAGAACCGGCGACAAAGGGCAGCCCTGCCGGAGTCCAACATGCACCGGGAACAAGTCTGACTTACTGCCGGCAATGCGGACCAAACTCCTGCTTCGGTCATACAGGGACCGGACAGCCCTCAGCAAAGGACCCCGGACCCCATATTCCCCCAGCACCCTCCACAGGATGCCGCGAGGGACACAGTCGAATGCCTTCTCCAAATCCACAAAACAAATGTGGACTGGTTGGGCAAACTCCCATGAACCCTCCAGCACCCTGTAGAGGGTATAGAGCTGGTCCAGTGTTCCGCGACCAGGACGAAAACCACACTGTTCCTCCTGAATCCGAGGTTCCACTATCGGCCGGATTCTCCTCTCCAGTACCCTGGCATAGACTTTCCCGGGGAGGCTGAGAAGTGTGATCCCCCTATAGTTGGAACACACCCTCCGGTCCCCCTTCTTGAAAAGAGGGACCACCACCCCGGTCTGCCATCCCAGAGGCACTGTCCCCGACCGCCACGCGATGCTGCAGAGGCGTGTCAGCCAAGACAGCCCCACAACATCCAGAGACTTGAGGTACTCAGGGCGGATCTCATCCACCCCCGGTGCCTTGCCACCGAGGAGTTTCTTGACCACCTCGGTGACTTCAGCTTGGGTGATGGACGAGTCCTCCTCTGAGCCCCCAGCCTCTGCTTCCTCAACGGAAGACGTGACGGCGGGATTGAGGAGATCCTCGAAGTATTCCTTCCACCGTCCGACAACATCCCCAGTCGAGGTCAACAGCCGCCCATCGCCACTGTAAACAGCGTTGGTAGGGCACTGCTTCCCCCTCCTGAGGCGCCGGACGGTTTGCCAGAATCTCTTCGAGGCCAGCCGATAGTCTTTTTCCATGGCCTCACCGAACTCCTCCCAGGCCCGAGTTTTTGCCTCCACAACCACCCGGGCTGCAGTCCGTTTAGCCTGTCGGTACCTGTCAGCTGCCTCAGGAGTCCCACAAGCCAGCCAGGCCCGATAGGACTCCTTCTTCAGCTTGACGGCATCCCTTACTTCCGGTGTCCACCACCGGGTTCGGGGATTGCCGCCTCGACAGGCACCGGAGACCTTGCGTCCACAGCTCCGAGCAGCCGCTTTGACAATGGAGGTGGAGAACATGGTCCACTCGGACTCAATATCTCCAGCCTCCCTCGGGATCCGGTCGAAGCTCTGCCGGAGGTGGGAGTTGAAGATCTCTCTGACAGGAGACTCGGCCAAACGTTCCCAGCAGACCCTCACAGTACGTTTGGGTCTACCGAGTCTATCCAGCTTCCTCCCCCGCCATCGGATCCAACTCACCACCAGGTGGTGATCAGTTGACAGCTCCGCCCCTCTCTTCACCCGAGTGTCCAAGACATACGGCCGCAGATCAGATGAAACGACCACAAAGTCGATCATTGACCTACGACCTAGGGTGTCCTGGTGCCATGTGCACTGATGGACACCCTTATGCTTGAACATGGTGTTCGTTATGGACAAACTGTAACTAGCACAGAAGTCCAATAACTGAACACCACTCGGGTTCAGATCAGGGGGGCCGTTCCTCCCAATCACGCCCCTCCAGGTTTCACTGTCATTGCCCACGTGGGCGTTGAAGTCCCCCAGTAGAACGACGGAGTCCCCAGTCGGAGCACTCTCCAGCACCCCTCCCAGGGACACCAAGAAGGCCGGGTACTCCGCACTGCCGTTCGGCCCATAGGCACAAACGACAGTGAGAGACCTATCCCCGAGCCGAAGCCGCAGGGAAACGACCCTCTCGTTCACCGGGGTAAACTCCAACACATGGCAGCAGAGCTGGGGGGCTATAAGCAAACCCACACCAGCCCGCCGCCTCTCACCATGGGCAACTCCAGAGTGGTAAAGAGTCCATCCCCTCTCGAGGAGTGTGGTTCCAGAGCCCAAGCCATGCGTGGAGGTGATTCCGACTATCTCTAGTCGGAACCTCTCAACCTCACGCACAAGCTCAGGCTCTTTCCCCGCCAGCGAGGTGACATTCCATGTCCCAAGAGCCAGTTTCCGTGTCCAGGGATCGGGTCGTCTAGGCCCCCGCCTTCGACTGCCGCCCGATTCGCTTTGCACCGGCCCCTTACGGTCCCTCCCGTGAGTGGTGGGCCCACAGGAAGGTGTCCCCACGTCGCTCCTTCGGGCTGAGCCCGGCCGGACCCCGTGGGGGAAGGCCCGGCCACCAGGCGCTCGCATACGAGCCCCAACCCCAGGCCTGGCTCCAGGGTGGGGCCCCGGCTGCGCCATACCGGGCGACGTCACGGTCCTCCTTCTTTTTGTCATCATAAGGGTTTTGTGAACTGCTCTTAGTCTGACCCGTCACCTAGGACCTGTTTGCCTTGGGAGACCCTACCAGGGGCATATAGCCCCGGACAACATAGCTCCTAGGGTCATTCGGGTACTCAAACCCCTCCACCACGTTAAGGTGGCAGTCCATGGAGGAGACTTTGTACAGCCATAATATGTAAAAAAAAAAAAAAAAAAAAAAAAAAAAAAAAAAAAAATACTTTGTACAGCCATAATATGTAAAAAAAAAAAAATTAAAAAAAAATTAAAAACTTTTGTAGACCTTTTAGGTACTTATTAGAAACAGAAGGAAAATCAATGAGTGACTTTTTGACCTTTGGGACAAAAGTTTGTTCAGTAGGTCAAACATGGACTTCTGTACAGCCATAATATGTAAATAAAAAAAATTAAAAAAAAATTAAAAACTTTTGTAGACCTTTTAGGTACTTATTGGAAACAGAAGGAAAATCAATGAGTGACTTTTTGACCTTTGGGACAAAAATTTGTTCAGTAGGTCAAACATGGACTTCTGTACAGCCATAATATGTAAAAAAAAAAAAAAAAAAAAAAAAAAAAATGTAAACCTTTTGTAGACCTTTTAGCTACTAATTGGAACCAGAAGGAAAGTCAATGAGTGACTTTTTGACCTTTGGAACAAACATTTGTTCAGTAGGTCAAATATGGACTTTGTACAGCCATGATATGTAAAAACAGAAAAAAAAAGAAAAAAAAACATTTAAACCTTTTTTAGACCTGTAAGCTACTTATTGGAATCAGAAGGGAAATCAATGAGTGACTTTTTGACCTTTGGAACAAAAATTTCTTCAGTAGGTCAAATATGGACTTTGTACAGCCATAATATGTGAAAAAAAAAAATAAAAAAAAAAATAATGTAAAACCTTTTGTAGACCTTTTAGCCACTTATTGGAACCAGAAGGAAAGTCAATGAGTGACTTTTTGACCTTTGGGACAAAAATTTGTTCAGAAGGTCAAATTTGGACTTCTTGTAGAGCCATTATATTTGAAAAAAATTAAAAAATTAAAATAATGTAAAACCTTTTGTAGACCTTTTAGCTACTTATTGGAACCAGAAGGAAAGTCAATGAGTGACTTTTTGACCTTTGGGACAAAAATTTGTTCAGAAGGTCTAATTTGGACTTCTTGTAGAGCCATTATATGTGAAAAAAATTAAAAAATAAAAATAATGTAAAACCTTTTGTAGACCTTTTAGCTACTTATTGGAACCAGAAGGGAAATCAATGAGTGACTTTTTGACCTTTGGGACAAAATTTGTTCAGTAGGTCAAATATGGACTTTGTACAGCCATAATATGTAAAAAAAAAAATATATATATATTAAAAAGTTTTGTAGACCTTTTAGGTACTTATTAGAAACAGAAGGAAAATCAATGAGTGACTTTTTGACCTTTGGGACAAAAATTTGTTCAGTAGGTCAAACATGGACTTCTGTACAGCCATAATATGTAAAAAAAAAAAAAAAAAAAAAAAAAAAAAAATTTTTTTAAAACTTTTGTAGACCTTTTAGGTACTTATTAGAAACAGAAGGAAAATCAATGAGTGACTTTTTGACCTTTGGGAAAAAAATTTGTTCACTAGGTTAAAAATGGACTTCTGTACAGCCATAATATGTAAAAAAAAAAAAAAAAAAAAAATTTTTAAACTTTTGTAGACCTTTTAGCTACTAATTGGAACCAGAAGGGAAGTCAATGAGTGACTTTTTGACCTTTGGGACAAAAATTTGTTCAATAGGTCAAATATGGACTTTGTACAGCCATAATATGTAAAAAAAAATTAAATTTTTTTTTTAAAACTTTTGTAGACCTTTTAGGTACTTATTAGAAACAGAAGGAAAATCAACGAGTGACTTTTTGACCTTTGGGACAAAAGTTTGTTCAGTAGGTCAAACATGGACTTCTGTACAGCCATAATATGTAAATAAAAATGTTTTAAAAAAAATTAAAAACTTTTGTAGACCTTTTAGGTACTTATTGGAAACAGAAGGAAGATCAATGAGTGACTTTTTGACCTTTGGGACAAAAATTTGTTCAGTAGGTCAAACATGGACTTCTGTACAGCCATAATATGTAAAAAAATAAATAAAAATAAAATAAAAATGTAAACCTTTTGTAGACCTTTTAGCTACTAATTGGAACCAGAAGGAAAGTCAATGAGTGACTTTTTGACCTTTGGAACAAAAATTTCTTCAGTAGGTCAAATATGGACTTTGTACAGCCATATTATGTGAAAAAAAATAAAAAAATAAAAATAATGTAAAACCTTTTGTAGACCGTTTAGCCACTTATTGGAACCAGAAGGAAAGTCAATGAGTGACTTTTTGACCTTTGGGACAAAAATTTGTTCAGAAGGTCAAATTTGGACTTCTTGTAGAGCCATTATATTTGAAAAAAATTAAAAAATAAAAATAATGTAAAACCTTTTGTAGACCTTTTAGCTACTTATTGGAACCAGAAGGAAAGTCAATGAGTGACTTTTTGACCTTTGGGACAAAAATTTGTTCAGAAGGTCTAATTTGGACTTCTTGTAGAGCCATTATATGTGAAAAAAATTAAAAAATAAAAATAATGTAAAACCTTTTGTAGACCTTTTAGCTACTTATTGGAACAAGAAGGGAAATCAATGAGTGACTTTTTGACCTTTGGGACAAAATTTGTTCAGTAGGTCAAATATGGACTTTGTACAGCCATAATATGTAAAAAAAAAAAAAAAAAAAATATTAAAAACTTTTGTAGACCTTTTAGGTACTTATTAGAAACAGAAGGAAAATCAATGAGTGACTTTTTGACCTTTGGGACAAAAATTTGTTCAGTAGGTCAAACATGGACTTCTGTACAGCCATAATATGTAAAAAAAAAAAAAAAAAAAAAAAAAAATTAAAACCTTTTGTAGACATTTTAGCTACTAATTGGAACCAGAGGGGATGTCAATGAGTGACTTTTTGAACTTTGGGACAAAAAATTGTTCAGTAGGTCAAATATGGACTTCTTGTACAGCCATAAAATGTAAAAAATAAATAAATAAATAAATAAATAAATAAATAAATAAATAAATAAATAAATAAATAAATAAATAAATAAATAAATAAATAAATAAATAAATAAATAAATAAATAAATAAATAAAAAAAACTTTTTTAGACCTGTAAGCTACTTATTGGAATCAGAAGGGAAATCAATGAGTGACTTTTTGACCTTTGGGACAAAAATTTGTTCAGTAGGTCAAATATGGACTTCTTGTACAGCCATATGTAAAAAAAAAAAATGTTAAACTTTTTTAGACCTGTAAGCTACTTATTGGAATCAGAAGGGAAATCAATGAGTGTCTTTTTGACCTCTGGGACAAAAGTATGTTCAGTAGGTCATATATGGACTTCTGTACAGCCATATTATGTAAAATAAATAAATAAATAAATAAAAATCTATATAATTTAAACCTTTTTTAGACATGTAAGCTACTTATTGGAATCAGAAGGGAAATCAATGAGTGTCTTTTAGACCTCTGGGACAAAAGTATGTTCAGTAGGTCAAATATGGACTTCTGTACAGCCATAATATGTAAAAAAAAAAAATAAATAAATAAATAAATTTAAAACTTTTGTAGACCTTTTAGCTACTAATTGGAACCAGAAGGGAAGTCAATGAGTGACTTTTTGACCTTTGGGACAAAAATTTGTTCAATAGGTCAAATATGGACTTTGTACAGCCATAATATGTAAAAAAAAAAAAATTAAAAAAAAATTAAAAACTTTTGTAGACCTTTTAGGTACTTATTAGAAACAGAAGGAAAATCAATGAGTGACTTTTTGACCTTTGGGACAAAAGTTTGTTCAGTAGGTCAAACATGGACTTCTGTACAGCCATAATATGTAAATAAAAAAAATTAAAAAAAAATTAAAAACTTTTGTAGACCTTTTAGGTACTTATTGGAAACAGAAGGAAAATCAATGAGTGACTTTTTGACCTTTGGGACAAAAATTTGTTCAGTAGGTCAAACATGGACTTCTGTACAGCCATAATATGTAAAAAAAATAAAAAAATAAATAAAAAAAATGTAAACCTTTTGTAGACCTTTTAGCTACTAATTGGAACCAGAAGGAAAGTCAATGAGTGACTTTTTGACCTTTGGAACAAACATTTGTTCAGTAGGTCAAATATGGACTTTGTACAGCCATGATATGTAAAAACAGAAAAAAAAAGAAAAAAAAAACATTTAAACCTTTTTTAGACCTGTAAGCTACTTATTGGAATCAGAAGGGAAATCAATGAGTGACTTTTTGACCTTTGGAACAAAAATTTCTTCAGTAGGTCAAATATGGACTTTGTACAGCCATAATATGTGAAAAAAAAATAAAAAAATAAAAATAATGTAAAACCTTTTGTAGACCTTTTAGCCACTTATTGGAACCAGAAGGAAAGTCAATGAGTGACTTTTTGACCTTTGGGACAAAAATTTGTTCAGAAGGTCAAATTTGGACTTCTTGTAGAGCCATTATATTTGAAAAAAATTAAAAAATTAAAATAATGTAAAACCTTTTGTAGACCTTTTAGCTACTTATTGGAACCAGAAGGAAAGTCAATGAGTGACTTTTTGACCTTTGGGACAAAAATTTGTTCAGAAGGTCTAATTTGGACTTCTTGTAGAGCCATTATATGTGAAAAAAATTAAAAAATAAAAATAATGTAAAACCTTTTGTAGACCTTTTAGCTACTTATTGGAACCAGAAGGGAAATCAATGAGTGACTTTTTGACCTTTGGGACAAAATTTGTTCAGTAGGTCAAATATGGACTTTGTACAGCCATAATATGTAAAAAAAAATATATATATATATTAAAAAATTTTCTAGACCTTTTAGGTACTTATTAGAAACAGAAGGAAAATCAATGAGTGACTTTTTGACCTTTGGGACAAAAATTTGTTCAGTAGGTCAAACATGGACTTCTGTACAGCCATAATATGTAAAAAAAAAAAAAAAAATTAAAACCTTTTGTAGACGTTTTAGCTACTAATTGGAACCAGAGGGGATGTCAATGAGTGACTTTTTGAACTTTGGGACAAAAAATTGTTCAGTAGGTCAAATATGGACTTCTTGTACAGCCATAAAATGTAATAAATAAATAAATAAATAAATAAATAAATAAATAAATAATAAATAAATAAATAAATAAATAAATAAATAAATAAATAAATAAATAAATAAATAAATAAATAAATAAATAAATAAATAAATAAATAAATAAATAAATAAATAAATAAATAAATAAATAAATAAATAAACTTTTTTAGACCTGTAAGCTACTTATTGGAATCAGAAGGGAAATCAATGAGTGACTTTTTGACCTTTTGGACAAAAATTTCTTCAGTAGGTCAAATATGGACATTGGACAGCGATAATATGTGAGAAAAAAAAAAAAAAAAAATTAAAACCTTTTGTAGACGTTTTAGCTACTAATTGGAACCAGAGGGGATGTCAATGAGTGACTTTTTGAACTTTGGGACAAAATTTTTTTCAGTAGGTCAAATATGGACTTCTTGTACAGCCATAAAATGTAATAAATAAATAAATAAATAAATAAATAAATAAATAAATAAATAAATAAATAAATAAATAAATAAATAAATAAATAAATAAATAAATAAATAAATAAATAAATAAATAAATAAATAAACTTTTTTAGACCTGTAAGCTACTTATTGGAATTAGAAGGGAAATCAATGAGTGACTTTTTGACCTTTGGGACAAAAATTTGTTCAGTAGGTCAAATATGGACTTCTTGTACAGCCATATGTAAAAAAAAAAAAATGTTAAACTTTTTTAGACCTGTAAGCTACTTATTGGAATCAGAAGGGAAATCAATGAGTGTCTTTTTGACCTCTGGGACAAAAGTATGTTCAGTAGGTCATATATGGACTTCTGTACAGCCATATTATGTAAAATAAATAAATAAATAAATAAAAATCTATATAATTTAAACCTTTTTTAGACATGTAAGCTACTTATTGGAATCAGAAGGGAAATCAATGAGTGTCTTTTTGACCTCTGGGACAAAAGTATGTTCAGTAGGTCAAATATGGACTTCTGTACAGCCATAATATGTAAAAAAAAAAAAAAAAATAAAAAAAAAAAATTAAAACTTTTGTAGACCTTTTAGGTACTTATTAGAAACAGAAGGAAAATCAATGAGTGACTTTTTGACCTTTGGGAAAAAAAATTGTTCACTAGGTTAAAAATGGACTTCTGTACAGCCATAATATGTAAAAAAAAAAATAAAAAAAATAAAAAAAATTAAAAATTAAAAACTTTTGTAGACCTTTTAGCTACTAATTGGAACCAGAAGGGATGTTATGAGTGACTTTTTGACCTTTGGGACAAAAATTTGTTCAATAGGTCAAATATGGACTTTGTACAGCCATAATATGTAAAAAAAAAAAAAAAAAAAAATTAAAAAACTTTTGTAGACCTTTTAGGTGCTTATTAGAAACAGAAGGAAAATCAATGAGTGACTTTTTGACCTTTGGGACAAAAGTTTGTTCAGTAGGTCAAACATGGACTTCTGTACAGCCATAATATGTAAAAAAAAAAAAAAAAAAAAAAAAATTAAAACCTTTTGTAGACATTTTAGCTACTAATTGGAACCAGAGGGGATGTCAATGAGTGACTTTTTGAACTTTGGGACAAAAAATTGTTCAGTAGGTCAAATATGGACTTCTTGTACAGCCATAAAATGTAAAAAATAAATAAATAAATAAATAAATAAATAAAAAAAACTTTTTTAGACCTGTAAGCTACTTATTGGAATCAGAAGGGAAATCAATGAGTGACTTTTTGACCTTTGGGACAAAAATTTGTTCAGTAGGTCAAATATGGACTTCTTGTACAGCCATATGTAAAAAAAAAAAATGTTAAACTTTTTTAGACCTGTAAGCTACTTATTGGAATCAGAAGGGAAATCAATGAGTGTCTTTTTGACCTCTGGGACAAAAGTATGTTCAGTAGGTCATATATGGACTTCTGTACAGCCATATTATGTAAAATAAATAAATAAATAAATAAAAATCTATATAATTTAAACCTTTTTTAGACATGTAAGCTACTTATTGGAATCAGAAGGGAAATCAATGAGTGTCTTTTAGACCTCTGGGACAAAAATTTCTTCAGTAGGTCAAATATGGACTTCTGTACAGCCAAAATATGTAAAAAAAAAAAATAAAAAAAAAAAAAATTTAAAACTTTTGTAGACCTTTTAGGTACTTATTAGAAACAGAAGGAAAATCAATGAGTGACTTTTTGACCTTTGGGAAAAAAAATTGTTCACTAGGTTAAAAATGGACTTCTGTACAGCCATAATATGTTAAAAAAATAAATAAATAAATA
Organism: Gobio gobio; assembly: GCF_949357685.1. Taxonomy (NCBI): domain Eukaryota; kingdom Metazoa; phylum Chordata; class Actinopteri; order Cypriniformes; family Gobionidae; genus Gobio; species Gobio gobio. The sequence goes on along the minus strand of NC_137115.1, from coordinate 22,298,953 downwards.
AATAAAATAATAAATTTAAAACTTTTGTAGACCTTTTAGCTACTAATTGGAACCAGAAGGGAAGTCAATGAGTGACTTTTTGACCTTTGGGACAAAAATTTGTTCAATAGGTCAAATATGGACTTTGTACAGCCATAATATGTAAAAAAAAAAAATTTAAAAAAAAATTAAAAACTTTTGTAGACCTTTTAGGTACTTATTAGAAACAGAAGGAAAATCAATGAGTGACTTTTTGACCTTTGGGACAAAAGTTTGTTCAGTAGGTCAAACATGGACTTCTGTACAGCCATAATATGTAAATAAAAAAAAATAATAAAAAATTAAAAACTTTTGTAGACCTTTTAGGTACTTATTGGAAACAGAAGGAAAATCAATGAGTGACTTTTTGACCTTTGGGACAAAAATTTGTTCAGTAGGTCAAACATGGACTTCTGTACAGCCATAATATGTAAAAAAAAAAAAAAAAATAGATAAAAAAAATGTAAACCTTTTGTAGACCTTTTAGCTACTAATTGGAACCAGAAGGAAAGTCAATGAGTGACTTTTTGACCTTTGGAACAAAAATTTCTTCAGTAGGTCAAATATGGACTTTGTACAGCCATAATATGTGAAAAAAAAAATAAAAAAAAAAAATAATGTAAAACCTTTTGTAGACCTTTTAGCCACTTATTGGAACCAGAAGGAAAGTCAATGAGTGACTTTTTGACCTTTGGGACAAAAATTTGTTCAGAAGGTCAAATTTGGACTTCTTGTAGAGCCATTATATTTGAAAAAAATTAAAAAATTTAAATAATGTAAAACCTTTTGTAGACCTTTTAGCTACTTATTGGAACCAGAAGGAAAGTCAATGAGTGACTTTTTGACCTTTGGGACAAAAATTTGTTCAGAAGGTCTAATTTGGACTTCTTGTAGAGCCATTATATGTGAAAAGAATTAAAAAATAAAAATAATGTAAAACCTTTTGTAGACCTTTTAGCTACTTATTGGAACCAGAAGGAAAGTCAATGAGTGACTTTTTGACCTTTGGAACAAACATTTGTTCAGTAGGTCAAATATGGACTTTGTACAGCCATAATATGTAAAAAAAAAATATATATATATATATATTAAAAAGTTTTGTAGACCTTTTAGGTACTTATTAGAAACAGAAGGAAAATCAATGAGTGACTTTTTGACCTTTGGGACAAAAATTTGTTCAGTAGGTCAAACATGGACTTCTGTACAGCCATAATATGTAAAAAAAAAAAAAAAAAAAAAAATTAAAACCTTTTTTAGACGTTTTAGCTACTAATTGAAACCAGAGGGGATGTCAATGAGTGACTTTTTGAACTTTGGGACAAAAAATTGTTCAGTAGGTCAAATATGGACTTCTTGTACAGCCATAAAATGTAAAAAATAAATAAATAAATAAATAAATAAATAAATAAATAAATAAATAAATAAATAAATAAATAAATAAATAAATAAATAAATAAATAAATAAATAAATAAATAAATAAATAAATAAATAAATAAATAAATAAATAAATAAATAAATAAATAAATAAATAAACTTTTTTAGACCTGTAAGCTACTTATTGGAATCAGAAGGGAAATCAATGAGTGACTTTTTGACCTTTTGGACAAAAATTTCTTCAGTAGGTCAAATATGGACATTGGACAGCGATAATATGTGAGAAAAAAAAAAAAAAAAATTAAAACCTTTTGTAGACGTTTTAGCTACTAATTGGAACCAGAGGGGATGTCAATGAGTGACTTTTTGAACTTTGGGACAAAATTTTTTTCAGTAGGTCAAATATGGACTTCTTGTACAGCCATAAAATGTAATAAATAAATAAATAAATAAATAAATAAATAAATAAATAAATAAATAAATAAATAAATAAATAAATAAATAAATAAATAAATAAATAAATAAATAAATAAATAAATAAATAAATAAATAAATAAATAAATAAATAAATAAACTTTTTTAGACCTGTAAGCTACTTATTGGAATTAGAAGGGAAATCAATGAGTGACTTTTTGACCTTTGGGACAAAAATTTGTTCAGTAGGTCAAATATGGACTTCTTGTACAGCCATATGTAAAAAAAAAAAAATGTTAAACTTTTTTAGACCTGTAAGCTACTTATTGGAATCAGAAGGGAAATCAATGAGTGTCTTTTTGACCTCTGGGACAAAAGTATGTTCAGTAGGTCATATATGGACTTCTGTACAGCCATATTATGTAAAATAAATAAATAAATAAATAAAAATCTATATAATTTAAACCTTTTTTAGACATGTAAGCTACTTATTGGAATCAGAAGGGAAATCAATGAGTGTCTTTTTGACCTCTGGGACAAAAGTATGTTCAGTAGGTCAAATATGGACTTCTGTACAGCCATAATATGTAAAAAAAAAAAAAAAAAAAAAAAAAAAAATTAAAAACTTTTGTAGACCTTTTAGGTACTTATTAGAAACAGAAGGAAAATCAATGAGTGACTTTTTGACCTTTGGGAAAAAAAATTGTTCACTAGGTTAAAAATGGACTTCTGTACAGCCATAATATGTAAAAAAAAAAAAAAAAAAAAAAAAAAAAAAAAAAAATTAAAAACTTTTGTAGACCTTTTAGCTACTAATTGGAACCAGAAGGGATGTTATGAGTGACTTTTTGACCTTTGGGACAAAAATTTGTTCAATAGGTCAAATATGGACTTTGTACAGCCATAATATGTAAAAAAATAAATAAAAAAAAAATAAAAAACTTTTGTAGACCTTTTAGGTGCTTATTAGAAACAGAAGGAAAATCAATGAGTGACTTTTTGACGTTTGGGACAAAAGTTTGTTCAGTAGGTCAAACATGGACTTCTGTACAGCCATAATATGTAAATTAAAAAAAATTAAAAAAAATTAAAAACTTTTGTAGACCTTTTAGGTACTTAATGGAAACAGAAGGAAAATCAATGAGTGACTTTTTGACCTTTGGGACAAAAATTTGTTCAGTAGGTCAAACATGGACTTCTGTACAGCCATAATATGTAAAAAAATAAATAAAAATAAAATAAAAATGTAAACCTTTTGTAGACCTTTTAGCTACTAATTGGAACCAGAAGGAAAGTCAATGAGTGACTTTTTGACCTTTGGAACAAACATTTGTTCAGTAGGTCAAATATGGACTTTGTACAGCCATAATATGTAAAAACAGAAAAAAAAAGAAAAAAAAACATTCAAACCTTTTTTAGACCTGTAAGCTACTTATTGGAATCAGAAGGGAAATCAATGAGCGACTTTTTGACCTTTGGAACAAAAATTTCTTCAGTAGGTCAAATATGGACTTTGTACAGCCATAATATGTGAAAAAAAATAAAAAAATAAAAATAATGTAAAACCTTTTGTAGACCTTTTAGCCACTTATTGGAACCAGAAGGAAAGTCAATGAGTGACTTTTTGACCTTTGGGACAAAAATTTGTTCAGAAGGTCTAATTTGGACTTCTTGTAGAGCCATTATATGTGAAAAAAATTAAAAAATAAAAATAATGTAAAACCTTTTGTAGACCTTTTAGCTACTTATTGGAACCAGAAGGGAAATCAATGAGTGACTTTTTGACCTTTGGGACAAAATTTGTTCAGTAGGTCAAATATGGACTTTGTACAGCCATAATATGTAAAAAAAAATATATATATATTAAAAAGTTTTGTAGACCTTTTAGGTACTTATTAGAAACAGAAGGAAAATCAATGAGTGACTTTTTGACCTTTGGGACAAAAATTTGTTCAGTAGGTCAAACACGGACTTCTGTACAGCCATAATATGTAAAAAAAAAAAAAAAAAAAAAAAAATTTAAACCTTTTGTAGACGTTTTAGCTACTAATTGGAACCAGAGGGGATGTCAATGAGTGACTTTTTGAACTTTGGGACAAAAAATTGTTCAGTAGGTCAAATATGGACTTCTTGTACAGCCATAAAATGTAAAAAATAAATAAATAAATAAATAAATAAATAAATAAATAAATAAATAAATAAATAAATAAATAAATAAATAAATAAATAAATAAAAAAACTTTTTTAGACCTGTAAGCTACTTATTGGAATCAGAAGGGAAATCAATGAGTGACTTTTTGACCTTTGGGACAAAAATTTCTTCAGTAGGTCAAATATGGACATTGGACAGCGATAATATGTGAGAAAAAAAAAAAAAAAAAAAAAATTAAAACCTTTTGTAGACGTTTTAGCTACTAATTGGAACCAGAGGGGATGTCAATGAGTGACTTTTTGAACTTTGGGACAAAAAATTGTTCAGTAGGTCAAATATGGACTTCTTGTACAGCCATAAAATGTAAAAAATAAATAAATAAACTTTTTTAGACCTGTAAGCTACTTATTGGAATTAGAAGGGAAATCAATGAGTGACTTTTTGACCTTTGGGACAAAAATTTGTTCAGTAGGTCAAATATGGACTTCTTGTACAGCCATATGTAAAAAAAAAAAAATGTTAAACTTTTTTAGACCTGTAAGCTACTTATTGGAATCAGAAGGGAAATCAATGAGTGTCTTTTTGACCTCTGGGACAAAAGTATGTTCAGTAGGTCATATACGGACTTCTGTACAGCCATATTATGTAAAATAAATAAATAAATAAATAAAAATCTATATAATTTAAACCTTTTTTAGACATGTAAGCTACTTATTGGAATCAGAAGGGAAATCAATGAGTGTCTTTTTGACCTCTGGGACAAAAGTATGTTCAGTAGGTCAAATATGGACTTCTGTACAGCCATAATATGTAAAAAAAAAAAAAAAAAAAAAAAAAAAAAATTAAAAACTTTTGTAGACCTTTTAGGTACTTATTAGAAACAGAAGGAAAATCAATGAGTGACTTTTTGACCTTTGGGAAAAAAATTTGTTCACTAGGTTAAAAATGGACTTCTGTACAGCCATAATATGTAAAAAAAATAAAAAAAAATAAATTAAAAACATTTGTAGACCTTTTAGCTACTAATTGGAACCAGAAGGGATGTTATGAGTGACTTTTTGACCTTTGGGACAAAAATTTGTTCAATAGGTCAAATATGGACTTTGTACAGCCATAATATGTAAAAAAAAATTTTTTTTAAAAAAATTAAAAACTTTTGTAGACCTTTTAGGTGCTTATTAGAAACAGAAGGAAAATCAATGAGTGACTTTTTGACCTTTGGGACAAAAGTTTGTTCAGTAGGTCAAACATGGACTTCTGTACAGCCATAATATGTAAATTAAAAATTTTTTAAAAAAATTAAACACTTTTGTAGACCTTTTAGGTACTTAATGGAAACAGAAGGAAAATCAATGAGTGACTTTTTGACCTTTGGGACAAAAATTTGTTCAGTAGGTCAAACATGGACTTCTGTACAGCCATAATATGTAAAAAAATAAATAAAAATAAAATAAAAATGTAAACCTTTTGTAGACCTTTTAGCTACTAATTGGAACCAGAAGGAAAGTCAATGAGTGACTTTTTTACCTTTGGAACAAACATTTGTTCAGTAGGTCAAATATGGACTTTGTACAGCCATAATATGTAAAAACAGAAAAAAAAAAAAAAAAACATTCAAACCTTTTTTAGACCTGTAAGCTACTTATTGGAATCAGAAGGGAAATCAATGAGCGACTTTTTGACCTTTGGAACAAAAATTTCTTCAGTAGGTCAAATATGGACTTTGTACAGCCATAATATGTAAAAAAAAAAAAATTAAAAAAAAATTAAAAACTTTTGTAGACCTTTTAGGTGCTTATTAGAAACAGAAGGAAAATCAATGAGTGACTTTTTGACCTTTGGGACAAAAATTTGTTCAGAAGGTCTAATTTGGACTTCTTGTAGAGCCATTATATGTGAAAAAAATTAAAAAATAAAAATAATGTAAAACCTTTTGTAGACCTTTTTGACCTTTGGGACAAACATTTATTCAGTAGGTCAAATATGGACTTCTGTACAGCCATAATATGTAAAAAAATAAAAAAAAATAAAAAAAAAATTAAAACCTTTTGTAGACGTTTTAGCTACTAATTGGAACCAGAGGGGATGTCAATGAGTGACTTTTTGAACTTTGGGACAAAAAATTGTTCAGTAGGTCAAATATGGACTTCTTGTACAGCCATAAAATGTAAAAAATAAATAAATAAATAAATAAATAAAAAAACTTTTTTAGACCTGTAAGCTACTTATTGGAATCAGAAGGGAAATCAATGAGTGACTTTTTGACCTTTGGGACAAAAGTTTCTTCAGTAGGTCAAATATGGACATTGGACAGCGATAATATGTGAGAATAAAAAAAAATAAAAAATAAATTAAAACCTTTTGTAGACGTTTTAGCTACTAATTGGAACCAGAGGGGATGTCAATGAGTGACTTTTTGAACTTTGGGACAAAAAATTGTTCAGTAGGTCAAATATGGACTTTGTACAGCCATAATATGTTTTTTAAAAAAACAAAAAAACAATTAAAACCTTTTGTAGACCTTTTAGGTACTTATTGGAACCAGAAGGAAAGTCAATGAGTGACTTTTTGACCTTTGGGAAAAAAATTTGTTCAGTACGTCAAATATGGACTTCTTGTACAGCCATAAAATGTAAAAAATAATAATAATAATAATAAATAAATAAATAAATAAATAAATAAATAAATAAATAAATAAATAAACTTTTTTAGACCTGTAAGCTACTTATTGGAATCAGAAGGGAATCAATGAGTGACTTTTTGACCTTTGGGACAAAAATTTGTTCAGTAGGTCAAATATGGACTTCTTGTACAGCCATAATATGTAAAAAAAAAAAAAAAAAATGTTAAACCTTTTTTAGACCTGTACGCTACTTATTGGAATCAGAAGTGAAATCAATGAGTGTCTTTTTGACCTCTGGGACAAAAGTATGTTCAGTAGGTCAAATATGGACTTCTGGACAGCCATATTATGTAAAATAAATAAATAAATAAATAAAAATACATATAATTTAAACCTTTTTTAGACCTGTAAGCTACTTATTGGAATCAGAAGTGTCTTTTTGACCTCTGGGACAAAAGTATGTTCAGTAGGTCAAATATGGACTTCTGTACAGCCATAATATGTAAAAAAAAAAAAAAAAAAAAACATATATATATATATATATATATATATATATATATATATATATATATATATATATATATATATATATATATATATATATATTAAACCTTTTGTAGACCTTTTAGCTACTAATTGGAACTAATTGGAAGTCAATGAGTGACTTTTTGGACTTTGGGACAAAAATTTATTCATTAGGTCAAATATAGACTTTGTACAGCCATAATATGTTTAAAAAAATAAAAAAATTAAAACCTTTTGTAGACGTTTTAGCTACTAATTGGAACCAGAAGGGATGTCAATGAGTGACTTTCTGACCTTTGGAACAAAAATTTGTTCAGTAGGTCAAATATGGACTTTGTACAGCCATAATATGTATTTAAAAAAAATATAAAAAAATAAAATAAAATATTAAAACCTTTTTTAGACCTGTAAAATACGTATTGGAATCAGAAGGGAAATCAATGAGTGACTTTTTTTACCTTTGGGACAAAAATATGTTCAGTAGGTCAAATATGGACTTCTTGTACATATTTTTTGTACAATTTTTTTTAAAATTAAAACCCTTTGTAGACGTTTTAGCTACTAATTTGAACCAGAAGACAAAAATTTGTTCAGTAGGTCAAATATGGACTTTGTACAGCCATAATATGTATTTAAAAAAAAAAATCTAAACCTTTTTTAGACCTGTAAGCTACTTATTGGAAACAGAAGGGAAATCAATGAGTGGCTATTTTTACCTTTGGGCCAAGAATATGTTTCAAAGGTCAAATATAGACTTCTGTACAGCCATAACACGTCAATTTTTTTTTAATCCTTTTGTGGAACTTTTGGCTAGTAATGGGAATAAGAAGGGAAGTCAATGAGTATGTATATTAAATTAGTGTTTATGGACTCTTGTAACAAAAATATATTTAGTAGGTCAAATATGGACTTCTTGTAGAGCCATCTCATATAAAAAAAATATTAAAAAATGAAAACCTTTTGTAGACCTGTAAGCTACTAATTGAATCAGAAGGGAAGTCAATGAGTGACTTTTTTTTTTTTTAACCTTTGGGCCAAAAATATGTTCAGTAGGTTAAATATGGACTTCTGGATAGCCATAACATGTAAAAAAAAGTTAAAACACCTTTTGAGGATCTTTTGGCTGGTATTTGGATTCAGAAGGGAAGTCAATGAGTGTGTATAGTAAGTTAGTGTTTAAGGAGTCTTATGCCAAAAACATGTTCAGTAGGTCAAATATGGACTTCTGTATTTTGCATTGCTTTGCATTCAAAAGATGAATTCATTGAAAAGATTAATGCTTTTGCGTTGCACTGCATACAAGAACTCGGTGTGCATTGAAGAGACAAGGGATTTTGCATTGCATCCAAGAACTCTGTGTGTATTGAAGAAATTAGTGGGTTTGCACTGCAATGCATACAAAACGCAATGTGCATTGAATGGATTAGTGATTTTGCATTGCATTGCATTCAAGAACTTGGTGTGCATGTAAGAGAATAGTGCTTTTGCATCGCAATGCATACAAAACGCATTACGCATTACGCATCACACACAATAGATTAGTGCGTTTGCATTGTATAGCATTAAAAAAACTTGTGCATTGACGAGATAAATACATTTGCATTGCATATAAGAACTTTTTGAGCATTGAAGAGACAAGTGATTTTGAACTGCATTGCATTCAAGAACTCGTTGTGCATTGAAGAGAAAAGTGATTTTGTATTGCATTGCATTCAAAAACTCGGTGTGCATTGAAAGGAATAGTGGTTTTGCATTGCAATGCATACAAAATGCATTGTGCATTTAATATATTAGTGCTTTTGCATTGCAATGCACACTAAACACATTGTGCATTGAATAGATTAGTGCGTTTGCATTGCATAGCATTAAAAAAACTTGTGAATTGACGAGTTAGTGCTTTTGTTTTGCAATGCATACTAAACTCATTGTTCATTGAAGAAACAAGTGATTTTTCATTGCAATGAATACAGAACTTATTGTGCATGAGAGAGATGTGCTGTTGCATTGCATATAAGAACTTTTTGTGCATTGAAGAGACAAGTGATTTTGCATTGCATTGCGTTCAAGAACTCGTTGTGCAATGAAGAGAAAAGTGATTTTGTATTGCAATGCATACCAAACGCATAGTGCATTGAATAGATTAGTGCGTTTTCATTGCATCGCAATAAAAAAAACGTGTGCTTTGACCAGATTAGTGCTTTTGCATTGCAATGCATACAAGAACTCGTTGTGCATTGAAGAGAATAGTGGTTTTGCATTGCAATGCATACAAAACACATTGTGCATTGAAGAGACAAGTGATTTTGCATTGCATTCAAAATCTCGGTGTGCATTGAAGAGAATAGTGGATTTTGCATTGCAATGCATACTAAACTCATTGTGCATTGAAGAGACAAGTGATTTTGGATTGCATATAAGAACTTTTTGTGCATTGGAGAGACAAGTGATTTGGCATTGCATTCAAGAACTCGGTGTGCATTAAAGAGACAAGTGATTTTGTATTGCATTCAAAAACTCGGTGTGCATTGAAGAGAATAGTGGATTTTGCATTGCAATGCATACTAAACTCATTGTGCATTGAAGAGACAAGTGATTTTGCATTGCATATAAGAACTTTTTGTGCATTGAAGAGACAAGTGATTTTGCATTGCATTCAAGAACTCGGTATGCATTGAAGAGACAAGTGATTTTGTATTGCATTCAAAAACTCGGTGTGCATTGAACAGAATAGTGGATTTAGCATTGCAATGCATACTAAACTCATTGTGCATTGAAGAGACAAGTGATTTTGCATTGCATATAAGAACTTTTTGTGCATTGAAGAGACAAGTGATTTTGTATTGCATTCAAGAACTTTTTGTGCATTGAAGAGACAAGTGATTTTGTATTGCATTCAAGAACTCGGTGTGCATTGAAGAGACAAGTGATTTTGCATTGCATCGCATTAAAAAACATTTGTGCATTGACGAGATTAGTGCTCTTGCATTGCATTGCATATAAGAACTTTTTGTGCATTGAAGAGACAAGTGATTTTGCATTGCATTCAAGAACTCGGTGTGCATTGAAGAGAATAGTGGTTTTGCATTGCATATAAGAACTTTTTGTGCATTGAAGAGACAAGTGATTTTGCATTGCAATGCATACTAAACTCATTGTGCATTGAAGAGACAAGTGGTTTTGCATTGCATATAAGAACTTTTTGTGCATTGAAGAGACAAGTGATTTTACATTGCATTTAAGAACTCTGTGTTTATTGAAGAGACAAGTGATTTTTTATTGCATTGCACTCAAAAAACACTTGTGCATTGACGAGAATAGTGGTTTTGCATTGCATTGCATATAAGAACTTTTTGTGCATTGAAGAGACAAGTGATTTTGCATTGCATTCAAGAACTCAGTGTGCATTGAAGAGACAAGTGATTTTGCTTTGCATCGCATTAAAAAACATTTGTGCATTGACGAGATTAGTGCTCTTGCATTTCATTGCATAGAGGAACTTTTTGTGCATTGAAGAGACAAGTGATTTTGCATTGCATTCAAGAACTCGGTGTGCATTAAAGAGAATAGTGGTTTTGCATTGCAATGCATACTAAACTCATTGTGCAGTGAAGAGACAAGTGGTTTTGCATTGCATATAAGAACTTTTTGTGCATTGAAGAGACAAGTGATTTTACATTGCATTTAAGAACTCGGTGTGCATTGAAGAGACAAGTGATTTTGTATTGCATTGCATTCAAAAACACTTGTGCATTGACGAGAATAGTGGTTTTGCATTGCATTGCATATAAGAACTTTTTGTACATTGAAAAGACAAGTGATTTTGCATTGCATTCAAGAACTCGGTGTGCATTGAAGAGAATAGTGGATTTTGCATTGCAATGCATACTAAACTCATTGTGCATTGAAGAGACAAGTGATTTTGCATTGCATATAAGAACTTTTTGTGCATTGAAGAGACAAGTGATTTTGCATTGCATTAAAGAACTCGGTGTGCATTGAAGAGACAAGTGATTTTGCATTGCATTAAAGAACTCGGTGTGCATTGAAGAGACAAGTGGTTTTGCATTGCATATAAGAACTTTTTGTGCATTGAAGAGACAAGTGATTTTGCATTGCATCGCAATAAAAAAAACTTGTGCTTTGACCAGATTAGTGCTTTTGCATTGCAAGCATACAATACTTTTTTTGCATTTAAGGGACAAGTGATTGCATTCAAGAACTCGTTGTGCATTGAAGAGACAAGTCATTTTGTATTGCATTGCATTAAAAAATTCGGTGTTTATTGAAGAGAATAGTGGTTTTGCATTGCAATGCATACAAAACACATTGTGCATTGAATAGATTAGTGCATTTGCATTGCATCGCAATAAAAAAAACTTGTGCTTTGACCAGATTAGTGCTTTTGCATTGCAATGCATACAATACTTTTTTTGCATTGAAGAGACAAGTGATTTTGCATTGCATTGCATTCAAGAACTCGGTGTGCATTGAAGAGACAAGTGATTTTGTATTGCATTCAAGAACTCGGTGTGCATTAAAGAGAATAGTGGTTTTGCATTGCAATACATACTAAACTCATTGTGCATTGAAGAGACAAGTGATTTTGCATTGCATTGCATTCAAGAACTCGGTGTGCATTGAAGAGACAAGTGATTTTGTATTGCTTTCAAAAACTCGGTGTGCATTGAAGAGAATAGTGGATTTTGCATTGCAATGCATACTAAACTCATTTTGCATTGAACAGATTAGTGCTTTTGCAATGCATTGAATAATTAACTTTTTGTGCATTGAAGAGACAAGTGATTTTGCATTGCATTGCTTTCAAGAACTCGGTGTGGATTGAAGAGACAATTTATTTTGTATTGCATTCAAAAACTCGGTGTGCATTGAAGAGAATAGTGGATTTTTTCATTGCATCGCAATAAAAAAAACTTGTGCTTTGACCATATTAGTGCTTTTGCATTGCAATGCATACAATACTTTTTTTGCATTGAAGAGACAAGTGATTTTGCATTGCATTGCATTCAAGAACTCGTTGTGGATTGAAGAGACAATTTATTTTGTATTGCATTCAAAAACTCGGTGTGCATTGAAGAGAATAGTGGATTTTGCATTGCATTGCATATAAGAACTTTTTGTGCATTGAAGAGACAAGTGATTTTGCATTGCATTCAAGAACTCGGTGTGCATTTAAGAGAATAGTGGTTTTGCATTGCAATGCACACAAAACACATTGTTCATTGAATAGATTAGTGCGTTTGCATTGCATAGCATTAAAAAAACTTGTGAATTGACGAGATTAGTGCTTTTGCATTGCAATGCATACTAAACTCATTGTGCATTGAAGAGACAAGTGATTTTGCATTTCTTTGCATTCAAGAACTCGGTGTGCATTGAAATTATTAGTGCTGTTGCATTGCATTAGATATAAAAAACATTTTTTGCATTGAAGAGACAAGTGATTTTGCAGTGCATAACATAACTGATAAGTGCTTTTGCATTAGCAAGTGCATGGCAACATCTGTCTATTCAAAAGGTATATCTCCTCAATGCACCTCGGAATGAGTTGTCTTGCCAGGAGTAATCCTTAATGCGGGGACGCAGATAATTATGTCCTGTTGAACATCTTTCTCACCGACGAATCCTCAAACATAAAATGTCTTATAATTCCCTTTGACTCATCATGTTAAATCAGCCGGAACGTAGTACATTATGACCAATTGAACATGTTTATGGCCGATGAGTCCTCAAATATTAAATTACTATAAATACTCATTGTCTCCTTACGTTACATCAAGCCAAACAGTCTCCTTGACATTGACTTACTATCCATACTTTTTGACTCTAAGCATTAAATTAGTCTATATTTGACCTACTGAACTTATTTCTGGCCGAAGGGTCCACAAAAGGTTATTTTCTATATTTTCTACATATTCTCATAGACTCCTTTTGATGGTGAATCAGTAGTCCATATTTGACCCACAGACCATATTTTTTTTCGTCCTTGAACATTGACTTACTATCCATACTCATTGACTCATTCTTATGTTACATCAGGTTCTAATGTACGGCTGTTGTAACATTGAAGTCAATGAGTAGTATTAAATCAGTTTTCAAGGACACTTTGGTAAAAAAAAATGGACTATGGCTGATTTATCATCATAAAGAGTCTATAATTGTGTATTGAAACTTAATTTACACGTTATTGCTAAACAGAAGTCCATATTTGACCTACTGAACATGTTTCTGGCCAAGGTGTCTAAAAAGGTTTTCAACTATATACTCTCAATGATTCCTTCTCATGTTAAATCAGGCAATAGTCCATATTTGACCTACTGAACATATTTTTTGCCAAAGGGTTCACAAAGGTTTCTATTTGCTATATATTTTCATAGACCCCTTTTGATATTAAATCAGACATACAGTATACATATGACCAACTGAACTAATTTCTGGCCTCGATCATGAACTTACTATACATACTCATTGACTTCCCTTCTGATTCCCTTTTGTGGACAAAGGGTCAAAAATGGACATATGGACTATGGAGTATCTTATGGACTAATGAATATTCAGACAGAAATATGTTCAGTAGGTCAGTAGGTGTGGTATGGCTGATTTAACATAAGGAGTCTTTGAAAATATATAGTTGAAAATATTGTGTGGACCCCTTGGCCAAAAACATATTCAGAAGGTCAAATATGGACTTCTGTTCAGCCATAACATGCAAAAATAAAAACAACACTTTAAAAACCCTTTTGTAGAACTTAGGGACGAAAATATGTCAGCAGGTAAAATGTGGACTCCTGTACAGCAGTTCTGTTACATGTAAAAAATAAATAAATAAAAATAAAACCTTCTGTGGACCTTTTAGCTTCTAATTGGAATCAGAAGGGACTTTTTTGACCTTTGGGCCAAGAATATGTTCAGCAGGTCAAAAATGTTCTGTACAGCCATAGCATGTAAAAAAAAAAAAGTTAACATTTTTTAGACCTTTTAGCTACTAATTGGATCAAGAAGGGAAGTCAATGAGTGACTTTTTGACCTTTGGGACAAAAATCTAATCAGTAGATCAAATATGGACTTATGTACAGCCATAACATGTAAAAAAAAAAAAAAAAAAAAAATTTTGTAAACCATTTTTGGACCCGTAAGCTACTAATTGGAAGCAGACGGGAAGTCAATGAGTGACTTTTTGACCTTTGGGACAAAAATGTGTTCAGTAGGTAAAATATGGACTTCTGTACAGCCATAATATGTAAAAAAAAAAAAATAAAAAAATAAAATAAATTAAAACCTTTTGTAGACTTTTTAGCTACTTATTGGAACCAGAAGGAAAGTCAATGAGTAACTTTTTGACCTTTGGGACAAAAATTTGTTCAGTAGGTCAAATATGGACTTCTGTACAGCCATAATATGTAAAAGAAAAAGAAAAAAGAAAAAAAATAAATTTAAACCTTTTGTAGACCTTTTACCTACTTATTGGAACCGGAAGGGATGTCAATGAGTGACTTTCTGACCTTTGGAACAAAAATTTGTTCATTAGGTCAAATATGGACTTTGTACAGCCATAATATGTTAAAAAAATTATAATAATAAAAAAAAACAATTAAAACCTTTTGTAGACCTTTTAGGTACTTATTGGAACCAGAAGGAAAATCAATGAGTGACTTTTTGACCTTTGGGACAAAAATGTGTTCAGTAGGTCAAATATGGACTTTGGACAGCCATTATATGTGATTTTTTTTTTTTTTTTTTTTAATTAAAACCTTTTGTAGACCTTTTAGCTACTTATTGGAACCAGAAGGGAAATCAATGAGTGACTTTTTGACCTTTGGGACAAAAATTTGTTCAGTAGGTCAAATATGGACTTTGTACAGCCATAATATGTTAAAAAAAACAATCAAAAAAATTAAAACCTTTTGTAGACGTTTTAGCTACTAATTGGAACCCAGAAGGGAAGTTAATGAGTGACTTTTTGACCTTTGGGACAAAAATGTGTTCAGTAGGTCAAATATGGACTTCTTGTACAGCCATAAAATGTAAAAAAAAAAAAAAAAAAAAAAAAAAAAAATTTTAGACCTGTAAGCTACTTATTGGAATCAGAAGGGAAATCAATGATTGTCTTTTTGACCTCTGGGACAAAAGTATGTTCAGTAGGTCAAATATGGACTTCTGTACAGCCATATTATGTAAAATAAATAAATAAATAAATAAATATATATATAATTTAAACCTTTTTTAGACCTGTAAGCTACTTATTGGA
>NC_137115.1:21553580-21563580 GCF_949357685.1 Gobio gobio | reverse complement strand
AAATCAATGAGTGACTTTTTGACCTTTGGGACAAAAATTTCTTCAGTAGGTCAAATATGGACTTTGTACAGCCATAATATGTGATTTTTTTTTTTTTTTTTTTTTTTTAAATAAAAACTTTTTTAGACCTTTTAGCTACTAATTGGAACCAGAAGGAAAGTCAATGAGTGACTTTTTGACCTTTGGGACAAAAATTTGTTTAGTAGGTCAAATATGGACTTCTTGTACAGCCATAATATGGAGAAAAAAAAAAAAGAAAAAAAAACATTTAAACCTTTTTTAGACCTTTTAGCTACTAATTGGAACCAGAAGGAAAGTCAATGAGTGACTTTTTGACCTTTGGGACAAAAATTTGTTTAGTAGGTCAAATATGGACTTCTTGTACAGCCATAATATGGAGAAAAAAAAAAAAAGAAAAAAAAACATTTAAACCTTTTTTAGACCTGTAAGCTACTTATTGGAATCAGAAGGGAAATCAATGAGTGACTTTTTGAACTTTGGGACAAAAATTTCTTCAGTAGGTCAAATATGGACTTTGTACAGCCATAATATGTGAATTTTTTTTTTTTTTTTTTTTAAATAAAAACTTTTGTAGACCTTTTAGCTACTTATTGGAACCAGAAGGAAAGTCAATGAGTGACTTTTTGACCTTTGGGACAAAAATTTGTTCAGTGGGTCAAATATGGACTTCTTGTACAGCCATAATATGTAAAAAATAAAAAAATAAATAAATAAATAAAAAAAACTTGTTTAGACCTGTAAGCTACTTATTGGAATCAGAAGGGAAATCAATGAGTGACTTTTTGACCTTTGGGACAAAAATTTGTTCAGTAGGTCAAATATGGACTTCTTGTACAGCCATAATATGTAAAAAAAATAAAAAATAAAAAAGTTAAACCTTTTTTAGACCTGTAAGCTACTTATTGGAATCAGAAGGGAAATCATTGAGTGATTTTTTTAACTTTGGGACAAACATTTCTTCAGTAGGTCAAATATGGACTTTGTACAGCCATAATATGTAAAAAAAAAAAAAAATCAAAAAAATTAAAACCTTTTGTAGACGTTTTAGCTACTAATTGGAACCAGAAGGGAAGTCAATGAGTGACTTTTTGACCTTTGGGACAAAAATTTGTTCAGTGGGTCAAATATGGACTTCTTGTACGGCCATAATATGTAAAAAATAAATAAATAAATAAATAAAAAAAACTTGTTTAGACCTGTAAGCTACTTACTGGAAACAGACGGAAAGTCAATGAGTGACTTTTTGACCTTTGGGACAAAAATTTGTTTAGTAGGTCAAATATGGACTTCTTGTACAGCCATAATATGTAAAAAAAACCAAAAAAAAAAAAAACATTTAAACCTTTTTTAGACCTGTAAGCTACTTATTGGAATCAGAAGGGAAATCAATGAGTGACTTTTTGACCTTTGGGACAAAAATTTGTTCAGTAGGTCAAATATGGACTTCTTGTACAGCCATAATATGTAAAAAAAAAAAATGTTAAACCTTTTTTAGACCTGTAAGCTACTTATTGGAATCAGAAGGGAAATCAATGAGTGTCTTTTTGACCTCTGGGACAAAAGTATGTTCAGTAGGTCAAATATGGACTTCTGTACAGCCATATTATGTAAAATAAATAAATAAATAAATAAAAATATATATAATTTAAACCTTTTTTAGACCTGTAAGCTACTTATTGGAATCAGAAGGGAAATCAATGAGTGTCTTTTTGACCCCTGGGACAAAAGTATGTTCAGTAGGTCAAATATGGACTTTGTACAGCCATAATATGTTAAAAAAAAAAAAATCAAAAAAATTAAAACCTTTTGTAGACGTTTTAGCTACTAATTGGAACCAGAAGGGAAGTCAATGAGTGACTTTTTGACCTTTGGGACAAAAATTTGTTCAGTAGGTCAAATATGGACTTCTTGTACAGCCATAAAATGTAAAAAAAAAAAAAAAAAAAAAAAAACTTTTTTAGACCTGTAAGCTACTTATTGGAATCAGAAGGGAAATCAATGAGTGTCTTTTTGACCTCTGGGACAAAAATTTGTTCAGTAGGTCAAATATGGACTTTGTACAGCCATAATATGTAAAAAAAAATATATTTAAAAAAATTAAAACCTTTTGTAGACGTTTTAGCTACTAATTGGAACCAGAAGGGAAGTCAATGAGTGACTTTTTGACCTTTGGGACAAAAATTTGTTCAGTAGGTCAGATATGGACTTCTTGTACAGCCATAATATGTAAAAAAAAAATAAAATAAAATTATTAAACCTTTTTTAGACCTGTAAGCCTACTGATTGGAATCAGAAGGGAAGTCAATGAGTGACTTTTTGACCTTTGGGACAAAAATTTGTTCAGTAGGTCAAATATGGACTTCTTGTACAGCCATAAAATGTAAAAAAAAAAAAAAAAAAAAAAAAAAAAAAATTTTTTAGACCTGAACAAAAAATTTGTTCAGCAGGTAAAATATGGACTTTGTACAGCCATAATATGTGAAAAAAAAAAAAAAAATTAAAACCTTTTGTAGACCTTTTAGCTACTTATTGGAACCAGAAGGAAAGTCAATGAGTGACTTTTTGACCTTTGGGACAAAAATTTGTTCAGTAGGTCAAATATGGACTTTTTGTACAGCCATCATATGTATAAAAAAAAATAAAAATAAATAAAAAATAATAAAAAACATTTAAACCTTTTTTAGACCTGTAAGCTACTTATTGGAATCAGAAGGGAAATCAATGAGTGCCTTTTTGACCTTTGGGACAAAAATTTCTTCAGTAGGTCAAATATGGACTTTGGACAGCCATTAAATGTGATTTTTTTTTTTTTTTAATTAAAACCTTTTTTAGACCTTTTAGCTACTAATTGGAACCAGAAGGAAAGTCAATGAGTGACTTTTTGACCTTTGGGACAAAAATTTGTTTAGTAGGTCAAATATGGACTTCTTGTACAGCCATAATATGAAAAAAAAAAAAAAAAAAAAAAAAAAAAAAAAAAACATTTAAACCTTTTTTAGACCTGTAAGCTACTTATTGGAATCAGAAGGGAAATCAATGAGTGACTTTTTGACCTTTGGGACAAAAATTTCTTCAGTAGGTCAAATATGGACTTTGTACAGCCATAATATGTGAATTTTATTTATTTATTTTTTAAATAAAAACTTTTGTAGACCTTTTAGCTACTTATTGGAACCAGAAGGAAAGTCAATGAGTGACTTTTTGACCTTTGGGACAAAAATTTGTTCAGTGGGTCAAATATGGACTTCTTGTACAGCCATAATATGTAAAAAATAAATAAATAAAAAAATTAAAAAAACTTGTTTAGACCTGTTAGCTACTTATTGGAATCAGAAGGGAAATCAATGAGTGACTTTTTGACCTTTGGGACAAAAATTTGTTCAGTAGGTCAAATATGGACTTCTTGTACAGCCATAATATGTAAAAAAAAAAAAATGTTAAACCTTTTTTAGACCTGTAAGCTACTTATTGGAATCAGAAGGGAAATCAATGAGTGACTTTTTGAACTTTGGGACAAACATTTCTTCAGTAGGTCAAATATGGACTTTGGACAGCCATTAAATGTGATTTTTTTTTATTTTTTTAATTAAAACCTTTTTTAGACCTTTTAGCTACTAATTGGAACCAGAAGGAAAGTCAATGAGTGACTTTTTGACCTTTGGGACAAAAATTTGTTTAGTAGGTCAAATATGGACTTCTTGTACAGCCATAATATGGAGAAAAAAAAAAAAAAAAAAAAAAGAAAAAAAAAACATTTAAACCTTTTTTAGACCTGTAAGCTACTTATTGGAATCAGAAGGGAAATCAATGAGTGACTTTTTGACCTTTGGGACAAAAATTTCTTCAGTAGGTCAAATATGGACTTTGTACAGCCATAATATGTGAATTTTATTTATTTATTTTTTAAATAAAAACTTTTGTAGACCTTTTAGCTACTTATTGGAACCAGAAGGAAAGTCAATGAGTGACTTTTTGACCTTTGGGACAAAAATTTGTTCAGTGGGTCAAATATGGACTTCTTGTACAGCCATAATATGTAAAAAATAAATAAATAAAAAAATAAAAAAAACTTGTTTAGACCTGTAAGCTACTTATTGGAATCAGAAGGGAAATCAATGAGTGACTTTTTGACCTTTGGGACAAAAATTTGTTCAGTAGGTCAAATATGGACTTCTTGTACAGCCATAATATGTAAAAAAAAAAAATGTTAAACCTTTTTTAGACCTGTAAGCTACTTATTGGAATCAGAAGGGAAATCAATGAGTGTCTTTTTGACCTCTGGGACAAAAGTATGTTCAGTAGGTCAAATATGGACTTCTGTACAGCCATATTATGTAAAATAAATAAATAAATAAATAAAAATATATATAATTTAAACCTTTTTTAGACCTGTAAGCTACTTATTGGAATCAGAAGGGAAATCAATGAGTGTCTTTTTGACCCCTGGGACAAAAGTATGTTCAGTAGGTCAAATATGGACTTTGTACAGCCATAATATGTTAAAAAAAAAAAAATCAAAAAAATTAAAACCTTTTGTAGACGTTTTAGCTACTAATTGGAACCAGAAGGGAAGTCAATGAGTGACTTTTTGACCTTTGGGACAAAAATTTGTTCAGTAGGTCAAATATGGACTTCTTGTACAGCCATAAAATGTAAAAAAAATAAAAATAAATAAAAAAAAAAAACTTTTTTAGACCTGAACAAAAAATTTGTTCAGCAGGTAAAATATGGACTTTGTACAGCCATAATATGTGAAAAAAAAAAAAAAATTAAAACCTTTTGTAGACCTTTTAGCTACTTATTGGAACCAGAAGGAAAGTCAATGAGTGACTTTTTGACCTTTGGGACAAAAATTTGTTCAGTAGGTCAAATATGGACTTTTTGTACAGCCATCATATGTATAAAAAAAAATAAAAAAAAACAAAAAATAAAAAAAAACATTTAAACCTTTTTTAGACCTGTAAGCTACTTATTGGAATCAGAAGGGAAATCAATGAGTGCCTTTTTGACCTTTGGGACAAAAATTTCTTCAGTAGGTCAAATATGGACTTTGGACAGCCATTAAATGTGATTTTTTTTTTTTTTTTTAATTAAAACCTTTTTTAGACCTTTTAGCTACTAATTGGAACCAGAAGGAAAGTCAATGAGTGACTTTTTGACCTTTGGGACAAAAATTTGTTTAGTAGGTCAAATATGGACTTCTTGTACAGCCATAATATGGAAAAAAAATAAAAAAAAAATAAAAACATTTAAACCTTTTTTAGACCTGTAAGCTACTTATTGGAATCAGAAGGGAAATCAATGAGTGACTTTTTGACCTTTGGGACAAAAATTTCTTCAGTAGGTCAAATATGGACTTTGTACAGCCATAATATGTGAATTTTATTTATTTATTTTTTAAATAAAAACTTTTTTAGACCTTTTAGCTACTTATTGGAACCAGAAGGAAAGTCAATGAGTGACTTTTTGACCTTTGGGACAAAAATTTGTTCAGTGGGTCAAATATGGACTTCTTGTACAGCCATAATATGTAAAAAATAAAAAAATAAAAAAAACTTTTTTAGACCTGTTAGCTACTTATTGGAATCAGAAGGGAAATCAATGAGTGACTTTTTGACCTTTGGGACAAAAATTTGTTCAGTAGGTCAAATATGGACTTCTTGTACAGCCATAATATGTAAAAAAAAAAATGTTAAACCTTTTTTAGACCTGTAAGCTACTTATTGGAATCAGAAGGGAAATCAATGAGTGACTTTTTGAACTTTGGGACAAACATTTCTTCAGTAGGTCAAATATGGACTTTGGACAGCCATTAAATGTGATTTTTTTTTTTTTTTTTTTTAATTAAAACCTTTTTTAGACCTTTTAGCTATTAATTGGAACCAGAAGGAAAGTCAATGAGTGACTTTTTGACCTTTGGGACAAAAATTTGTTTAGTAGGTCAAATATGGACTTCTTGTACAGCCATAATATGTAAAAAAAAAAAAAAATGTTAAACCTTTTTTAGACCTGTAAGCTACTTATTGGAATCAGAAGGGAAATCAATGAGTGACTTTTTGAACTTTGGGACAAACATTTCTTCAGTAGGTCAAATATGGACTTTGTACAGCCATAATATGTGATTTTTTTTTTTTTTTTTTTAAATAAAAACTTTTGTAGACCTTTTAGCTACTTATTGGAACCAGAAGGGAAGTCAATGAGTGACTTTTTGACCTTTGGGACAAAAATTTGTTCAGTGGGTCAAATATGGACTTCTTGTACAGCCATAATATGTAAAAAATAAATAAATAAATAAAAAAATAAATAAAAAAAACTTGTTTAGACCTGTAAGCTACTTACTGGAAACAGAAGGGAAGTCAATGAGTGACTTTTTGACCTTTGGGACAAAAATTTGTTCAGTAGGTCAAATATGGACTTTGTACAGCCATAATATGTTAAAAAAAATATATTTAAAAAAATTAAAACCTTTTGTAGACGTTTTAGCTACTAATTGGAACCAGAAGGGAAGTCAATGAGTGACTTTTTGACCTTTGGGACAAAAATTTGTTCAGTAGGTCAGATATGGACTTCTTGTACAGCCATAATATGTAAAAAAAAAAAAAAAAAAAATATTATACCTTTTTTAGACCTGTAAGCCTACTGATTGGAATCAGAAGGGAAGTCAATGAGTGACTTTTTGACCTTTGGGACAAAAATTTGTTCAGTAGGTCAAATATGGACTTCTTGTACAGCCATAAAATGTAAAAAAAAAAAAAAAAAAACTTTTTTAGACCTGAACAAAAAATTTGTTCAGCAGGTAAAATATGGACTTTGTACAGCCATAATATGTGACAAAAAAAAAAATTAAAACCTTTTGTAGACCTTTTAGCTACTTATTGGAACCAGAAGGAAAGTCAATGAATGACTTTTTGACCTTTGGGACAAAAATTTGTTCAGTAGGTCAAATATGGACTTTTTGTACAGCCATTATATGTATAAAAATAAAAATAAAAAATAAAAAATAAAAAAAAACATTTAAACCTTTTTTAGACCTGTAAGCTACTTATTGGAATCAGAAGGGAAATCAATGAGTGACTTTTTGACCTTTGGGACAAAAATTTCTTCAGTAGGTCAAATATGGACTTTGGACAGCCATTATATGTGATTTTTTTTTTTTTTTAATTAAAACCTTTTTTAGACCTTTTAGCTACTAATTGGAACCAGAAGGAAAGTCAATGAGTGACATTTTGACCTGTGGGACAAAAATTTGTTTAGTAGGTCAAATATGGACTTCTTGTACAGCCATAATATGGAGAAGAAAAAAAAAGAAAAAAAAAACATTTAAACCTTTTTTTAGACCTGTAAGCTACTTATTGGAATCAGAAGGGAAATCAATGAGTGACTTTTTGACCTTTGGGACAAAAATTTCTTCAGTAGGTCAAATATGGACTTTGTACAGCCATAATATGTGAATTTTATTCATTTATTTTTTAAATAAAAACTTTTGTAGACCTTTTAGCTACTGATTGGAACCAGAAGGAAAGTCAATGAGTGACTTTTTGACCTTTGGGACAAAAATTTGTTCAGTGGGTCAAATATGGACTTCTTGTACAGCCATAATATGTAAAAAATAAATAAATAAATAAATAAAAAAAACTTGTTTAGACCTGCAAGCTACTTATTGGAATCAGAAGGGAAATCAATGAGTGACTTTTTGACCTTTGGGACACAAATTTGTTAAGTAGGTCAAATATGGACTTCTTGTACAGCCATAATATGTAAAAAAAAAAAAATGTTAAACCTTTTTTAGACCTGTAAGCTACTTATTGGAATCAGAAGGGAAATCAATGAGTGACTTTTTGAACTTTGGGACAAACATTTCTTCAGTAGGTCAAATATGGACTTTGTACAGCCATAATATGTGATTTTTTTTTTTTTTTTTTTTAAATAAAAACTTTTGTAGACCTTTTAGCTACTTATTGGAACCAGAAGGAAAGTCAATGAGTGACTTTTTGACCTTTGGGACAAAAATTTGTTCAGTGGGTCAAATATGGACTTCTTGTACAGCCATAATATGTAAAAAAAAAATAAATATATAAATAAATAAATAAATAAATAAAAAAATAAAAAAAACTTGTTTAGACCTGTAAGCTACTTACTGGAAACAGAAGGGAAGTCAATGAGTGACTTTTTGACCTTTGGGACAAAAATTTGTTCAGTGGGTCAAATATGGACTTCTTGTACAGCCATAATATGTAAAAAATAAATAAATAAATAAAAAAATAAATAAAAAAAACTTGTTTAGACCTGTAAGCTACTTACTGGAAACAGAAGGGAAGTCAATGAGTGACTTTTTGACCTTTGGGACAAAAATTTGTTCAGTAGGTCAAATATGGACTTTGTACAGCCATAATATGTTAAAAAAAATATATTTAAAAAAATTAAAACCTTTTGTAGACGTTTTAGCTACTAATTGGAACCAGAAGGGAAGTCAATGAGTGACTTTTTGACCTTTGGGACAAAAATTTGTTCAGTAGGTCAGATATGGACTTCTTGTACAGCCATAATATGTAAAAAAAAAAAAAAAAAAATATTATACCTTTTTTAGACCTGTAAGCCTACTGATTGGAATCAGAAGGGAAGTCAATGAGTGACTTTTTGACCTTTGGGACAAAAATTTGTTCAGTAGGTCAAATATGGACTTCTTTTACAGCCATAAAATGTAAAAAAAAAAAAAAAAAAACTTTTTTAGACCTGAACAAAAAATTTGTTCAGCAGGTAAAATATGGACTTTGTACAGCCATAATATGTGACAAAAAAAAAAAATTAAAACCTTTTGTAGACCTTTTAGCTACTTATTGGAACCAGAAGGAAAGTCAATGAATGACTTTTTGACCTTTGGGACAAAAATTTGTTCAGTAGGTCAAATATGGACTTTTTGTACAGCCATTATATGTATAAAAATAAAAATAAAAAATAAAAAATAAAAAAAAACATTTAAACCTTTTTTAGACCTGTAAGCTACTTATTGGAATCAGAAGGGAAATCAATGAGTGACTTTTTGACCTTTGGGACAAAAATTTCTTCAGTAGGTCAAATATGGACTTTGGACAGCCATTATATGTGATTTTTTTTTTTTTTTAATTAAAACCTTTTTTAGACCTTTTAGCTACTAATTGGAACCAGAAGGAAAGTCAATGAGTGACATTTTGACCTGTGGGACAAAAATTTGTTTAGTAGGTCAAATATGGACTTCTTGTACAGCCATAATATGGAGAAGAAAAAAAAAGAAAAAAAAAACATTTAAACCTTTTTTTAGACCTGTAAGCTACTTATTGGAATCAGAAGGGAAATCAATGAGTGACTTTTTGACCTTTGGGACAAAAATTTCTTCAGTAGGTCAAATATGGACTTTGTACAGCCATAATATGTGAATTTTATTCATTTATTTTTTAAATAAAAACTTTTGTAGACCTTTTAGCTACTGATTGGAACCAGAAGGAAAGTCAATGAGTGACTTTTTGACCTTTGGGACAAAAATTTGTTCAGTGGGTCAAATATGGACTTCTTGTACAGCCATAATATGTAAAAAATAAATAAATAAATAAATAAAAAAAACTTGTTTAGACCTGCAAGCTACTTATTGGAATCAGAAGGGAAATCAATGAGTGACTTTTTGACCTTTGGGACACAAATTTGTTAAGTAGGTCAAATATGGACTTCTTGTACAGCCATAATATGTAAAAAAAAAAAAATGTTAAACCTTTTTTAGACCTGTAAGCTACTTATTGGAATCAGAAGGGAAATCAATGAGTGACTTTTTGAACTTTGGGACAAACATTTCTTCAGTAGGTCAAATATGGACTTTGTACAGCCATAATATGTGATTTTTTTTTTTTTTTTTTTTAAATAAAAACTTTTGTAGACCTTTTAGCTACTTATTGGAACCAGAAGGAAAGTCAATGAGTGACTTTTTGACCTTTGGGACAAAAATTTGTTC
>NC_137115.1:21543580-21548580 GCF_949357685.1 Gobio gobio | reverse complement strand
AAAATTATTAAACCTTTTTTAGACCTGTAAGCCTACTGATTGGAATCAGAAGGGAAGTCAATGAGTGACTTTTTGACCTTTGGGACAAAAATTTGTTCAGTAGGTCAAATATGGACTTCTTGTACAGCCATAAAATGTAAAAAAAAAAAAAAACAAAAAAAAAAAAAACTTTTTTAGACCTGAACAAAAAATTTGTTCAGCAGGTAAAATATGGACTTTGTACAGCCATAATATGTGAAAAAAAAAAAAAATTAAAACCTTTTGTAGACCTTTTAGCTACTTATTGGAACCAGAAGGAAAGTCAATGAGTGACTTTTTGACCTTTGGGACAAAAATGTGTTCAGTAGGTCAAATATGGACTTTTTGTACAGCCATCATATGTATAAAAAAAAATAAAAATAAATAAAAAATAAAAAAAAACATTTAAACCTTTTTTAGACCTGTAAGCTACTTATTGGAATCAGAAGGGAAATCAATGAGTGCCTTTTTGACCTTTGGGACAAAAATTTCTTCAGTAGGTCAAATATGGACTTTGGACAGCCATTAAATGTGATTTTTTTTTTTTTTTAATTAAAACCTTTTTTAGACCTTTATCTACTAATTGGAACCAGAAGGAAAGTCAATGAGTGACTTTTTGACCTTCGGGACAAAAATTTGTTTAGTAGGTCAAATATGGACTTCTTGTACAGCCATAATATGGAGAAAAAAAAAAAAAAAAAAAAACATTTAAACCTTTTTTAGACCTGTAAGCTACTTATTGGAATCAGAAGGGAAATCAATGAGTGACTTTTTGAACTTTGGGACAAAAATTTCTTCAGTAGGTCAAATATGGACTTTGTACAGCCATAATATGTGAATTTTTTTTTTTTTTTTTTTAAATAAAAACTTTTGTAGACCTTTTAGCTACTTATTGGAACCAGAAGGAAAGTCAATGAGTGACTTTTTGACCTTTGGGACAAAAATTTGTTCAGTGGGTCAAATATGGACTTCTTGTACGGCCATAATATGTAAAAAATAAATAAATAAATAAATAAAAAAAACTTGTTTAGACCTGTAAGCTACTTACTGGAAACAGACGGAAAGTCAATGAGTGACTTTTTGACCTTTGGGACAAAAATTTGTTTAGTAGGTCAAATATGGACTTCTTGTACAGCCATAATATGTAAAAAAAACCAAAAAAAAAAAAACATTTAAACCTTTTTTAGACCTGTAAGCTACTTATTGGAATCAGAAGGGAAATCAATGAGTGACTTTTTGACCTTTGGGACAAAAATTTGTTCAGTAGGTCAAATATGGACTTCTTGTACAGCCATAATATGTAAAAAAAAAAAATGTTAAACCTTTTTTAGACCTGTAAGCTACTTATTGGAATCAGAAGGGAAATCAATGAGTGTCTTTTTGACCTCTGGGACAAAAGTATGTTCAGTAGGTCAAATATGGACTTCTGTACAGCCATATTATGTAAAATAAATAAATAAATAAATAAAAATATATATAATTTAAACCTTTTTTAGACCTGTAAGCTACTTATTGGAATCAGAAGGGAAATCAATGAGTGTCTTTTTGACCCCTGGGACAAAAGTATGTTCAGTAGGTCAAATATGGACTTTGTACAGCCATAATATGTTAAAAAAAAAAAAAATCAAAAAAATTAAAACCTTTTGTAGACGTTTTAGCTACTAATTGGAACCAGAAGGGAAGTCAATGAGTGACTTTTTGACCTTTGGGACAAAAATTTGTTCAGTAGGTCAAATATGGACTTCTTGTACAGCCATAAAATGTAAAAAAAAAAAAAAAAAAAAAAACTTTTTTAGACCTGTAAGCTACTTATTGGAATCAGAAGGGAAATCAATGAGTGTCTTTTTGACCTCTGGGACAAAAATTTGTTCAGTAGGTCAAATATGGACTTTGTACAGCCATAATATGTAAAAAAAAATATATTTAAAAAAATTAAAACCTTTTGTAGACGTTTTAGCTACTAATTGGAACCAGAAGGGAAGTCAATGAGTGACTTTTTGACCTTTGGGACAAAAATTTGTTCAGTAGGTCAGATATGGACTTCTTGTACAGCCATAATATGTAAAAAAAAAAAAAAAAAAAATTATTAAACCTTTTTTAGACCTGTAAGCCTACTGATTGGAATCAGAAGGGAAGTCAATGAGTGACTTTTTGACCTTTGGGACAAAAATTTGTTCAGTAGGTCAAATATGGACTTCTTGTACAGCCATAAAATGTAAAAAAAAAAAAAAAAAAAAAAAAAAAAAAACTTTTTTAGACCTGAACAAAAAATTTGTTCAGCAGGTAAAATATGGACTTTGTACAGCCATAATATGTGAAAAAAAAAAAAAAATTAAAACCTTTTGTAGACCTTTTAGCTACTTATTGGAACCAGAAGGAAAGTCAATGAGTGACTTTTTGACCTTTGGGACAAAAATTTGTTCAGTAGGTCAAATATGGACTTTTTGTACAGCCATCATATGTATAAAAAAAAATAAAAAAAAATAAAAAATAATAAAAAACATTTAAACCTTTTTTAGACCTGTAAGCTACTTATTGGAATCAGAAGGGAAATCAATGAGTGCCTTTTTGACCTTTGGGACAAAAATTTCTTCAGTAGGTCAAATATGGACTTTGGACAGCCATTAAATGTGATTTTTTTTTTTTTTTAATTAAAACCTTTTTTAGACCTTTTAGCTACTAATTGGAACCAGAAGGAAAGTCAATGAGTGACTTTTTGACCTTTGGGACAAAAATTTGTTTAGTAGGTCAAATATGGACTTCTTGTACAGCCATAATATGGAAAAAAAAAAAAAAAAAAAAAAAAAAACATTTAAACCTTTTTTAGACCTGTAAGCTACTTATTGGAATCAGAAGGGAAATCAATGAGTGACTTTTTGACCTTTGGGACAAAAATTTCTTCAGTAGGTCAAATATGGACTTTGTACAGCCATAATATGTGAATTTTATTTATTTATTTTTTAAATAAAAACTTTTGTAGACCTTTTAGCTACTTATTGGAACCAGAAGGAAAGTCAATGAGTGACTTTTTGACCTTTGGGACAAAAATTTGTTCAGTGGGTCAAATATGGACTTCTTGTACAGCCATAATATGTAAAAAATAAATAAATTAAAAAATTAAAAAAACTTGTTTAGACCTGTTAGCTACTTATTGGAATCAGAAGGGAAATCAATGAGTGACTTTTTGACCTTTGGGACAAAAATTTGTTCAGTAGGTCAAATATGGACTTCTTGTACAGCCATAATATGTAAAAAAAAAAAATGTTAAACCTTTTTTAGACCTGTAAGCTACTTATTGGAATCAGAAGGGAAATCAATGAGTGACTTTTTGAACTTTGGGACAAACATTTCTTCAGTAGGTCAAATATGGACTTTGGACAGCCATTAAATGTGATTTTTTTTTATTTTTTTAATTAAAACCTTTTTTAGACCTTTTAGCTACTAATTGGAACCAGAAGGAAAGTCAATGAGTGACTTTTTGACCTTTGGGACAAAAATTTGTTTAGTAGGTCAAATATGGACTTCTTGTACAGCCATAATATGGAAAAAAAAAAAAAAAAAAAAAAAAAAAAAACATTTAAACCTTTTTTAGACCTGTAAGCTACTTATTGGAATCAGAAGGGAAATCAATGAGTGACTTTTTGACCTTTGGGACAAAAATTTCTTCAGTAGGTCAAATATGGACTTTGTACAGCCATAATATGTGAATTTTATTTATTTATTTTTTAAATAAAAACTTTTGTAGACCTTTTAGCTACTTATTGGAACCAGAAGGAAAGTCAATGAGTGACTTTTTGACCTTTGGGACAAAAATTTGTTCAGTGGGTCAAATATGGACTTCTTGTACAGCCATAATATGTAAAAAATAAATAAATAAAAAAATAAAAAAAACTTGTTTAGACCTGTTAGCTACTTATTGGAATCAGAAGGGAAATCAATGAGTGACTTTTTGACCTTTGGGACAAAAATTTGTTCAGTAGGTCAAATATGGACTTCTTGTACAGCCATAATATGTAAAAAAAAAAAATGTTAAACCTTTTTTAGACCTGTAAGCTACTTATTGGAATCAGAAGGGAAATCAATGAGTGACTTTTTGAACTTTGGGACAAACATTTCTTCAGTAGGTCAAATATGGACTTTGTACAGCCATAATATGTGAATTTTTTTTTTTTTTTTTTTTTAAATAAAAACTTTTGTAGACCTTTTAGCTACTTATTGGAACCAGAAGGAAAGTCAATGAGTGACTGTTTGACCTTTGGGACACAAATTTGTTCAGTGGGTCAAATATGGACTTCTTGTACAGCCATAATATGTAAAAAATAAATAAATAAATAAAAAAATAAAAAAAACTTGTTTAGACCTGTAAGCTACTTACTGGAAACAGAAGGGAAGTCAATGAGTGACTTTTTGACCTTTGGGACAAAAATTTCTTCAGTAGGTCAAATATGGACTTTGGACAGCCATTATATGTGATTTTTTTTTATTTTTTTAATTAAAACCTTTTTTAGACCTTTTAGCTACTAATTGGAACCAGAAGGAAAGTCAATGAGTGACTTTTTGACCTTTGGGACAAAAATTTGTTTAGTAGGTCAAATATGGACTTCTTGTACAGCCATAATATGGAGAAAAAAAAAAAAAGAAAAAAAAACATTTAAACCTTTTTTAGACCTGTAAGCTACTTATTGGAATCAGAAGGGAAATCAATGAGTGACTTTTTGACCTTTGGGACAAAAATTTCTTCAGTAGGTCAAATATGGACTTTGTACAGCCATAATATGTGAATTTTATTTATTTATTTTTTAAATAAAAACTTTTGTAGACCTTTTAGCTACTTATTGGAACGAGAAGGAAAGTCAATGAGTGACTTTTTGACCTTTGGGACAAAAATTTGTTCAGTGGGTCAAATATGTACTTTTTGTACAGCCATAATATGTAAAAAATAAAAAATAAATAAATAAAAAAAACTTGTTTAGACCTTTTAG